>NW_024349804.1:4916953-5010193 GCF_902729225.1 Pteropus medius | reverse complement strand
AAGAAAGAAAGAAAGAAAGAAAGAAAAAAGAAAGAAAAGGAAGGAAGGAAGGAAAGGAAAGGAAGAGGAAGGCAAGAAGAGGGAGGGAGAAAGGGTAGGAGGGAGCAGGGAGACACTCAGAGAGAGAGAGAGAGAAAAGAGAAAAAAGAGAAAAGAAAAGAGAAATTCTTTGTGGGAAGAATAGCTGTGTTTGGGACAGGACAAAGGAGGAAGCAAGAGAAGAAGAGTTCTTAGAAGAGTGAAACTTCTACTTATGAGATCAGTGGAGTGTGAGGGTTGGGGGCATTTTAATTTTGAGATGCACATAGATAGTCAAGTGGCAATGTAGAATATGAGTTTGGAATTCAGAATTTTGGGAGATCCACAAGAATTTTAAGGACCAAGCCTGGGGGCAGGGAATGGTGCTTGTTTAGAGGTCATTCTCAGTTCCTTGAAGATAAAAACAGCTAAGGGCACTGAAAAGGAACCATAGGGGATGTAGATTAGAATTGTGACAGAGTGATTCCATTAAAGCCGAGTGTTATGAAGTATTTCAAAGAGGATAGAGTATTCAAATATGTCCAATATCACTAAGTCAGGTGAAATAGGAACTGAGAAATGACTATCGAATTTAGCAAATGGAGGTCACTGATAACTGGCAAAAGCAATTATGGTAGATGTAGTAGGGGAGAAGCCTCCCTGGCTTAAGAAACAATAGGAGAAGAGGCTGTGAAGGCAGAAAAAGGGAACTACAGTTCTGTCTTGTCTTGTCTTGTCTTGTCTTGTCTTGTCTTGTCTTGTCTTGTCTTGTCCTGTTTTGTTTCGGCAGTCACAGTGGGGTTATTGTTGGCAATGGAGCATCATCATGCTCCTCCCAGGGTGCATAAGCAGTGGTTCTGAGGGTTGGCGCCCAAGAGCAAGGCAGGTGCTGAGGTCAAGGCCTGGTCTCCTGGGCCCCAGGTTCCCTGGGTCTAAGAAACATCAGTCCACCTGAGCATAGCCCATCCCACAGAGTCTAGCTTTTGTCTGGGCCTGCGCTGGGCAGGAGAGGATGGTCCCTGATATATGGCAGTTGGTCTAAGGAGATTGAGATATTGGTAGTCAGGGGAGAATTTTTTAAGAGGGCGTATTACAGATGTTATCTAGAGATATGAATTATCAAGGAGATAGGGAAACATGATGCAGGAGGCACAGTTGCAGGAGGGATTCCTTGAGTAAGGGTGCCACACACAGGTCGATGAATGGCCCTCAGGGGTGGACCATAAGTCCATCCACCAGAGCATGGGGAAGGCTTGTGGCTTTCAACATAGGAGTCTGTGCAAGTCCTCTTCAGATTTCTTTTACGTTCTCTACGAGGTAAGAAACAGTTGAGGAGAAAGCATGTGCTGGAGGTTTGGAGGCTCTCTACCTTCTTGATACATGGGAGAGTGAGGACAAGGAAATTAAACAGCACTCGGGGTCATGTCCTACGAATAGTTATGGGTGAAAAATGAGATAGTACACATATGTGATTCACTCCAATCACACTCAGCTGCTCCTATGCAGATGCTGACTGGGGAAGGGAGTTGGATTTTTAACTGGGGTTAAGGCCTCTCTAGAAGAAGGAGTGAAGGGAAAGAGAGTTAAAAGTCTATGCAAGGAATTGCTTTTAATGATGAATTATGGAAAGGGAAGTAAAGAAGAGAAGGGTGACGTGAGACAATGAGGAGGTAGATTGGTGCTCTCAGTGACTACAGAAGTTGGTGGAGACAAATGAGCCAGAGGTGGTCGTCGAAGAATGAAGTCACTACAAATTAACTACAGAGAGTTAGAAATTATTGGTAATAACATCTGCATTCTGACCATGAGAGAGTTATGGTTATTCTCTTTATAGTCCTTAAACCATTTTACATTTCACAATATTGATAGAATTTCAAGCCCTGTAAGAACTGATTAGGCAGCTTTATTAATTTTTTTTTTTTTAGCAGAATGCATTCTCATTTCTTCAGATTTTATTATACTGTAAAAAATGGTCACTTTTCCAGTCATTCAAGAGATTCACTGTCCGATATAGAAGTCACTGGCAACATGTGGCTATCTAAATTTAAACTAATTAAATAAAATTAAAGATATACTTCTTCAGTCTCACTAAACACATTTGTTGTTCTCCAGCCATAAAGTTCTATTGAAAGATGCTATTCTCAAGTTTTGCCTCATATTATTCCAATGTTCAACAACTATGGGACAGAACGGGAATTGCATTTTGCTTTTTGGCCACCTAATCAGTTTTGCTGAAGATGGAAATCATCTGACAACTACGGTGGCACCACAACTGCCCAGATACTCGGTGTTTTATGGCATCTATGAAATAGGGGAATCATTGCTGTCATTATAGCATCGCATAATGTGAGCTAATGAGAAGTAATTCACGGGTAAAAGGCAGCACGAAAGACATTTGATTAAAGCAACTGTTTTCCACATGTTCTCTCTCTCTCTCTCTTTTTCCTCTCATGTTCTCTTTTGTCAAAGATTCTACTTATTTTGGAGTGTGGGAGCATTTGTGACGCATTACCCCCTGGTATGGTGGTGATGCACCTTCTGGTTCCCAAAGCACATCCGTGATACAGCTCAAAATGGGAACCAATGTGCAGATGAGAAAACCAACGGTTCTTTTAAAACTTTCAGGCTAGGAATTTACTTCCAGGCTTACTTCTTTTGGAAGAAAACTGGTAAAACTATAAACAACCATTTTCTCAAGATGATGTCAGCTAAACATCTGCTTTATTCTCGCCACGTGTCACAATTTTCAGAGGAAATTGCTATGGTTTTAACCACAATATCAGAAAGGCTCATTTTCTATCCTCAGTGGAGGTTTTGTTCATTTGATGGAATTTTGCTTTTCTGTGGCATTTTAGCATATATAAAAACACACACCAGACAGGGAAAGAGATAGGAAATAAATATTACTGAACTCTTAATTTGTGTCAGATCTGTGTGAGATGGGTAAATTATATCAGGTCACCTAATGTTCACACCAATCATTTGGTATGTATCTTGTTTTCATCTCAGTGTTTCAGATGAAGGTACTTAGAAACATTAAGATCAAGTAACCTGCTCATGTTTTGGAATTGTCATGGGTCATAGGTTGGAGTCTTCCTGACTCCAAGAAGCTGTCATCATGTATAGCAGAGTTAGACATCATGTGCTGAATCTCCTGAATAAATCTGTGAACACTTTGAGTAGATTCCTTTATTTAACCAGTTAGGTAAAGAACCAACCATGCAAAGGGGCATGTATAGATAACTGCCAGTTGGGAGAGGAATCAAAGGTTTATTGAGTAGCTACTCTCAGTCATATATAAAGTTATTTGCCTTAAAAATGGAATTTTTGAACTTCTTTTACGTTTGAGGGAGTAGGTATTTTTATCCAATATTTTGATAAATTAGAATGTTCACCTGTCAGGGAAGCTAAGGTAAAATACAAACAGTTATCTTAAATTAGTACCTGCTATTATAAAAAGATTCTAAGATAGACACCAATTCTATTAATGTCAGATAACAAGACATTTCTGATATTCATCATCTAAACAGATAGAAAATGAAGCCTGATACATCCAGCGCAGTTGATTGCTAATCAGTGGGTAAGGCTCTTGAATGTTTAGGTGAAGAATATCAGATAAGATCAGAATTTAAAGGACACCAAAGGAATAAATCTGGGGAGAAGATAAGGAAGGAAATCAAAAGAAGAGAAATGTTTTGGACTTTTGCATCTGACAAAAGTACAGGGCCACTTGGGAACACATGAGGACAATTTATTCTGTTGCCAGAAAAACTGGTTATCTTCTGCTCGGCGTGACCATTGAAGTTGCAAGATTTCAGTAGCCACCCATCTAGGGCAATCCATCATTTTCAACCCAGCCGCTCCACCCTTACTAGCAAAGTGGGTGGCAAATTGTAAAAGAAACAAATGGCTCACTTGTGCAATGAGCTGCTTTTCTCCAAATGTTCCCTGAGATGACAGTTTCTTTGGTGAGTCAACTTGGCCCTTCCATCGCTCGTTAGAAGTGGGAAGTGGATATGTCAACAAAGATTCCAGAGTTTCCGGAAGCAATCAACATGAACCCCGAGGGAGGCATGCGCCATCCCCCCTCATTTTTTTGTTCCAGAACCAGGCAAAAGAGCTGATAGACTCAATTCTGTAACAACAGAGAGAAAGAGGAAAGATGGATGCCAGAGAGTCATTTATGTTACTTAGCTGTGGTAGGTGTGCAAACATAATCCCACTGTTTAACTTTACTGTGGCGGATTCTAGATTACGTAGTGCTGGCGGTAGCTGGTGAGATATTCATAAACTGCATACACCGTTAGACCTTGATTTCAAGTCCAAATAACATGGTCCTAAACATTCAAACCCATAGGGTGGTAGAATTGCAGGAGAAAGTTTTGTTAACTCTAATTTGCACCCCAAATTCTTTCATCTTTGCTTAATCCTGTACTTTTGAGTAGTTTTGCTTAAGGTTCAGAGACACTTTTATCCTCACCCCCTTGAGTTCTGTCTAACAATATCGTGCCCCCTCCACAACCCATGCAATTCTCTTAACACATGCAAGGGTTTGCTGCCTCTCGAGCCTTGTGTGGCAGGCCATAATTTCTTCTAGGAGATAGGTGTGTAAACATAATCCCACTGTTTAACTTTGGAGCCAGGATTTTGGAGCCTAATGGTTCGTGATGTCTCCCAGTAGCCTGGCTTTTAGGTGGACAGTCTAAGATGCCATCAGATGCTTTTCATGATGAATACTAACTAACTTCCAGCCTATCTCTTGCTCATTATGCTCAAAGATGACTTATGTTCCCTCATGCTTTAAGCTACTTTGCCAAAGTTTCTTGGAATTCCAAGGAGCCATCTACCCTGGATGCAAGAAATAAGGCAATGCATTGTCTGTAGATAATTTAATGCAATAATGGAACTTACTGTAAGTTAGTCTGCCTTTCACTATGTGCCCTGAGCCAGCAATTCTAAACAATACCGGTAATGAAATACTTTTTCTTGCTGGAGCAGGATTCTCCCACTACCCCCAACCTCACACCACTTCTGACTAGTGCACAGAACTCCTTCAGAAAGAGGAGATGATTCCATCAAGGGAGAGGCCATACCTAATTTGTTCAAAGCTGTGTACTTCACAGTATCTTGCATAATAGCTGTCATAGGTGCTCACTAAATACTTATTAAATTAAATATTTATATGTGAAAACAATATAGGCAGAGAGGACAAAATATGCAAAACAATGAAGCTTAAACAATATGACGTGTTCGGAAAACTATACAAAATTGAAATTCTTCATGCATAAAATATAAGGATGGTCCAGCATAGGAAATGCTTATAAAAAATGAGGATATAGATGGTCTCGTCAAGATGGCTAGCATATAAAACGGCAATAAAGAGTGATGAGAAAGGAATAGAGTGACTCAGATTGAAGAAATCCATTTATTCAATTGCTCAAACATAACTTGCATACTTTCTATATAATAGACATGCTTTTTTTTTGGCCCAGGAGATGTGAACTTTATAAAATATTGTTTGCTCCCAAGTAACTCACAATCTCAAGGGAGAAGTAGAAAGCATTAATAGCAAAAATATAATGGATGTCTTTTGAGCGCCTTCCGTATACTAGTTGCTTTCTAAAGAGTAAGTATCCAACAAAGCTGCAAGGCAGGCCTTGTTACTGTTAGCATTTTATAAATAAGGAGACCGAAGGTCAGAGAGGCCCGGATTCACTTCATTTCGGGTGGAACAGCGGGGTGGCGAGGCCAGTTCTATCCGTGTCCACTGGAAAGGGGAAGGAGAATCCAATCGGGTCTGTTTGGCTGCAGTGCGGGGTTCACCAAGGCGTGGAGGGAGAGTCGGACAGGAAAAGGCAGCCAGAGTCTTTCCGTGGTTCTCAAGCCCCAAACTATGGATGAAATCCTCGCAGGAAAACAAACAAAAAGGTGTCTGAAAGAAAAAAAGGAAAGTGGGTAAAATCAAAACCTAACATTCTGAATCCTTTCATAGAATGAAGAGGTATTTTGTCATTTTCTCTTAACTTGATTTCCTTTAAATCCTGGCTTACTGGTATATAGTATAAAAATAGAAGTCTGAATAATATCTGGCCTAGTTCCATCAAAATTGCTTGAGACTTCAAGTTGTCTGGGCTTATTAATATTATAAAATGTATTCCCAGAGATTCAAGTAGATTCACTGCTCAAACAGAAACCACTTTTTTAAAATAAGCAAAAATCATCACTTAAAAACAATACATTTATCCAAGTCTCCAATGCTGCATACATTAAGTATACACACATTTTTCTATACATATATAAATGTGTGTAGATGCATATTTACATTCATACACATACACAGATCTATATCTATATCTGCATGTGTGTATATGTGGGTGTATTGCCTGTTTAGTTTCTATAATTCTGCATTGAAATATAAAATGAGCAAAACAATAGCACGAAGAGCTCTATATTATCCTAGGCCAAATAGTCAGAGATGTCATATATTTAAAGTGGATTTCTTAGCATGTATATGCAAATCAAAGTTATTATAAATGCTTAGAAAATCTTAAGTGTGCGTTCATCCTAACAGTCTCTTCAAGAGGGTTGTATGTAAAACATATTAGTGAATTACTTTCAGATATTCAAAATTCTGTCGTATCGGAGTCAGGGAGGAGGATTTGAGGATATCTGAGTTCATTCCCAAGGTATCTCCTTCGTTTTCACTGGTATTTGATGTTTAGGTCTCTAGGGTATTACACTAAGAAGGGGCAGTTCACAAAGGCCCAGCAGAAGCAGGCCTGCTTTACGTTAAAGAGCCAAGTCACACTTGCACTGCCGTCTGTGTTTTATCCTGGGGCCTTGGGGACGAGAACAGTCTCAGGGAACTCGCCTGTTCTCCCTGTTGGGGTCACAGAAGCCCTTCTAATTAGAAATATGGGGCTCTGGCAGTCTGAAAGCAAATTTGATTCATCTTTACAACTTACTAGATAAATTAGATCATAATTTTAGTAGCTTATTCTAGGGTTCTTATACCATTTAGTAAATTTGAGTCCAATCATTTTGTCGATCTACTCAAACCCATCTCCTGTTTTATAGTGGAGCTCAGACACCACTAAGAAAAGTTGGATACCAAAACAGGTAAAGAACTAATGTTTTCTTCTGCCTGGTAAGCCTTACTTTAAATATATTTTATGCTCCTCAATTCAAACTATGTCCGTGAATGTATGTCTATTTGTGATCAAGAACATATCAGCAAAATTTTAAATTATTAGCTCATCTGTATTATTTAAGGAATGTCTACAAGCTTATAGATACATTTTCCCCTCTCAAAGGCTGAGAAACTGAAACTTGAACTATTGGTAATTTATCTGGGTTATTGATGAGTACTCTGTATTTCTTAAGCCTGAACAGTCTTTGGGAATCTACAATTCTTACCAATAAAAGCCACTTTGGAGTGAACTGCAGCAAAACATTTGTCTCTGCACAACCATACTCAAATTCTCTGGATATTTTCATCAGGACTCTTTTGTTCTTGCTGTTGTTTTGATCAAAATTCAATCTAAAGGGAATTGAACAACCACGAATGTACGCACGCACACACACATACAATCAATTAATCAATTAAAATCTATAAATTAAAAGAAAAAAAGGGGAGTTGATATTGTTAGCTCAGTGAAGCAAATCTCAGCAAGGCAGGAGTCTCATTTGTGAGTAGAAGTCGCGCTGTGTTTCTCCTTCTGTCCCCTCGGATTTTTTTTCCTCTAAGACTGGCTTTTCCCATAGGAATACAGTTTCCTGTTCACGGACGCCTCCTGGCCTTGTACGTCTTCAGTTTCATCACACGGAATAAAAGGACTCTCCATCCAGTGTTTCCACTTTGAAAAATTGCAAGGTAATAACTTGATGGGTTCATCACAAGTCATGTAGCCTTCCCCAGAGCAGTCACTTAGGCCAGGTCAGTTAGAGCAGATAAGAGGATGGCAGCTCCTATGGGACAATTTTCAGAATAGAAAGGGAAGAATGAGTTTTCCAGAAGAGAGATAGGTGAAAGACATGACCAATGAGACAGAAATTCTGCGCTGGGCACTATCTCAATCTGAGTCTTCTATGCAGGAAATTAATGTTGTAGAATATCTGTTCTTGGCCTATTTGTATCTTCCACAAATCACTTAAAATAGAATCAAAGAGTCTTACAATTTGCTCTTCTCTCTTATGTGCCGATAATCTCCACAAAAGGGAAATTGCCCAGCCCTTACCCACAGCTGCAGTGGGCATACGGTTCAGAAGCCCTAAGTATAGTCCAGAACCTAAATTGCTTTTCAGCACAAACACCACGATCTGTACAAAAGCGCTACTTGTTATTAGGTGATGACAGCTCATTAAACCAAATAAACAAAGGTATAGACACTTGTGAAATTATCAGGTCAATTAAGTCTCAAGATTATCCAAAGCAAATCAAATTCAAACAGATGAGATTCAAAGATCTTAGTTGTAAGACTTGATTCAAAATAAATAGGAATCAGGCCACTGAGCCATTTCCATGGCAGCAGAGTTCAGCCACCTCTTCTTTATAATTTATCTCCAATGTCACTGATGGTGAATGCCTGAGGGTAAGGAGGGGTTTTGTGCTCTAAGTAGCTAATGGTACAATTTACGGAGAATAGGATAATACCTATTGACTTATTTGAAATACTGAACGAGTTATCAGAATATCAGAATGCATTTAATCAATACGTGCAAATATATATAGGTCAGTTGAGAGAGAGATTTCATATAAAAGTCCAAATTCTCTATAATTCAACCTCAAACCATAGATGCTCAGCTCATTTTCTCTAGTTTCTCAATTGTTGTCTCTCTGTGTCTTAAGATGCGTACTTGTCTTCTTGGGTCATTTTAAAATGTGTCACTCACTCCTATAACTTTCCAGTGACATGGAAATAGAAAAAGACCTCTATGTCACAGCAGCTTCATTTTTCTCTACAGGTTCCAACATTACATCATAGTCTATATTTCATCAATTTGTCCTTAGGTGGTTGAGAAATTTCCACCCCGTCCTTTGGGGGTGTTTTTCCTCCTGACGACTCCTCAGACCCTCTTTTTTGAGTCACTCTCCATACCTAGCGCCGTTGCTCCCAAACCAAAATCTGCTCTGACTTGCAGAGCCCTCACTCACTTTCATTATTTCCTCAGGTGGCAGAGGCCAGCTGATGGTTGGACGAACTCATTTTCTTTAGTTCCCTGGAAGCACAGTTTAGACAAACTCATGTCAGTCTCCCTTGCAGTAAATGTGACCTCTAAGTTCTAGCCAATGGCTTACAGATCAGTGAAAGTGAGCCACACGGTATTAAAACTTCCCTAGTCCCACGCATAAGCCTTTCTCTTCCCAGCCACCAACTGGAGAGTCCGCCGAGGGTCATTCCAGAGGGAGATGAAGCCACAGGTGGAAGGAGTGCTGGTCCCTGAGGGATCATGTCTGTATAATACCTGGACAGGAGTACCAACCTTACACTATGAGAGAACAACAGAAATGTTGTTGTTGTTTTTTTTTTTTAAGTCACTAAGATTTGGAGATCTCTCTGTTATAGAAGCAAGTGTTATTTTGACGAGTAAACTTCTTCCTCTGTCTTTAGTCAATGACCACCTAGAAGGAGTTGATTCTTCACATCTCCAGGGCTTGGTAATTCCTTCATTAAAGTCATTCTTCAGCTATCCATTCAGCTTCTCATTAGTCAGATGTCAGGACTTGTAATAGTCAGTATACAGTAGCTTCTTAAGGATAGGGACGTCCTTTATTTGTGCCATGATGCTTACAAAGCATGGCACTTAGCACGCTGTACAGATGTGCTTATTGATCAAGAAATCCTCAGGAGACGTGTAGGAGACTGATGGGAGCCAGTTTTACCGACTCGGTGACCATCATTCTCAGCCTCACTGCCTCATCTTTTTAATAGATTTTATTTTTTAAAGCGGATTAGGGTTCATTACAAAATGGAATGGAATAGACAGAGATCCCCCATGTAGGCACAGCCTTCCACTATTGACGTCCCTCACCAGAGTGACATATTGGTTACAATTAAATAACCCACATTGATGCATCATTATCACCCAAAGTCCATAATTTACCTTCGGGTTTATTCTTGGTATCGACAAATATATAATGACATGTATCCGCTGTTACAGTGTCATACAGAATAGCTTCACAGCCCTACAAAATTCTTTATGCTTTGCCAATTCATGCCTCCTGACCTCCCTTCTAACTTCTGGCATCCACTGATCCCTTTACTGTCTTCATCATTTTGCCTTTTCCACTATGTCGTGTACTTAGAATCGGACAGTATGTAGCTTTTTCAAATCAGCTCTTTTCATTTAGTACTAGTCACTTAGGGTTCCTTCATGTGTTTTCATGGTTTGATAGCTCATTTCTTTTGAGCACTGACTAATAATATTCCCTTGTCCGAAGGTACCACAGATTACTTATCCTCTCACCTGCTGAAGCACACCTTGGTTACTTCCGAGTTGTGGAAATTATGAAGGTGGCTGCTATAAATATCTGCGTACAGGTTTTTGTGGATGTAAGTCATCACCTCATTTGAATAACAAAAGTGTGGCCCCCTCATTTTTATTACTGAACTCTCTCAAATATATCACTATTTTTAGTGGCGATGGCACTTGAGTAGGCAGGTTTTCTTTCTTTCTTTCTTTTTTTTTTTCCCCCTCCAGTTGACAAATTCAGAGAAACCCAAAGAACTTTCAGTCTGCTTTTCCCCGTAAGGATATTCTTTTATCAAGGCCTGACTTCCAGCCACCTTTTAAATCACCTGTTTCCCTCGATCTCTGTTTCTCTTTGGTCCTTCAGCTGGGGCTTCTCACCGTGCCTCCTTCTTATGGTTTGGAAATGTTCTGCCCTCTGCATCGGTCCTGGCCTCTTTAAGGATTTCTGCCGCTGAGGATGGTGCCGTGGGAGTTTCAGTTCAGGGTAATGGAGGATTAAAGAGACCAAGGGCTGGTCCGGACCACGGGTTACAAGTTGTCCTTTCTTTCTTGTTAATACAGATATCTTAAAGTAACAACATTAACAACAGAGACAGATCTCTTCTGAGGGGGGCTGATATCTTGCTAAAATGTGCTAATGCTTCACCTTAATGCGAAAAGTATATCAGTCTCCTTTCCAAACCTGAATTGCATTACGAAGGTGGTTTCACGGCCCTCTCTTTCTTTCTGAAATTCTTTTTCTTTCTCTTCACTGCAACACGAGATGGAAAAGGCCATCTCGTTCTCATTAATGAAAATGCTTAGAACATATTGTTCTTTAGCGTTTGACACCACAATTGATATTGAAATCATAATTAGTCTAAAGGTGTTACTATCATATAACATAAGGCGATTCAACTACCTCACATGTCACAGCAATCGGTTCCAATGTAATGGAAAGCAGTATCTTGAAAATTAATACAGAAAGAGGGATGACAAGTGCTTTGTTGCCAACACATTCCTCTGCTGGGAACCTAAGTCTCCATTCCCTCATCCGTGCTTCCTTCACAATGAGCAAATCCGGTGCTGGAGGCTGCCTCCAGCCCCCCATCCTCCGCCTGACTGGAAATACTTTTCAACTTTTATGTGTCAGCGTTTGGACAGTGTCCAGTGAGTAGAGTTTCCTGACCATCCCCACCTTCCTAGCATTCTCTTCAGGGGTCAAACTCACAGAGAATCCTGTGATCCTGCGACTAGGTCCTCCCAGAGGCAGCCTACCCGCTCTTTTGTGTCCCCGCCTCCCCCAAAACGACGTGTTTAAGAGTCTGTGGTAAAAGCAGAAAAAAAAGAAAAAAGAAAAAGAAAAAGAAAAATTGTAATTTTTAAAATAAAGCTTCATATGACTTTATTCTCTGTGTCCTTCTTACATATCCGATCTTAAATTGTTCCATAGTTTATGAGAATGCAATAGTAATTGAATTTCCTCAATGTCTATCTTTGGAAAAATCAAAAGTTAGTAAAATTTCAGTTTTCGGGTTAAAGTCAATACATACATACTGCTTTATAAAATCTACGCATCTGCCATGGCACCTGTCCACACTTATTACAAATGCTTCCTGGTACAGTCGAGTGCCTTCGCATCCTCTAGGCCCGGTGACAGCAGGAACTGTGCCTTATTCATCCGGACACCAGGGCCCAGTGTGGCACAGGTTTAAGGCACATTCTCCGCAGAATGAGTGGAAGAAAGAGAGGTGCCTGGGGAATCAAAACTAATTTTTAAAACAAAGTAATAACAAAACCAAGTATTCTTTCTTATGGTATTTATAAAAATTTACTGTTTATTTTCACAAGTATTGCTTCATCTGATCCTTAAAAGACTCAAAATATTAAGAACAAACTTCACTTCCCAGGCAAATGGATCAGGGAGCCTCATTTCTGAGGGGCAGAGTGGAAACTTAGAGCCACATATTCTCTTCACGAACCTGATGTTTTATTTTGTTTTGTTTTTGTTTTGTTTTGTTTGTTCTGTTCCCCTGCAATACTCATGTACCAGCAGAAATGCAGTGGAAACAGAGCGGTCTCTTTGTCTCCTGTAGTCCACTCCCCCACGCACGCGCTGTTCCCTTCCGTCACACGAGAGGGAACATTTTTTTTATCGATATTGTTTATAGCTGTCAGTGTAGAGCGATAATAAAAAGCAGGCTGAGTTTTAATATTGTCGGTTTTAAATTCTCAAAGGATAACGCCTCACCTCCCTTTTTCCTGCGCCCTGGGGCCATCTCCACCCTATCATTGTTACGCTCGTGTGTTAGTCGCACAAAGCCAACTGCTATGGCAAATACCCCTAAATATCAAATTATATTTTTTTCACGATAACAGTTTATCTGTCACATCGCAGTGTAATATAGGCCTCTAAGGGCTCAGGTTCATGCAGTCTTTTCAAAAGCTAAGCTCTTTTATTCCGTGCCTCTGTATCCTCCAGGGGCTGTTTTCTCTGTTCAGCCCGTGGATGGTGAAAGAGAGAACGTGAAGCGTCGTGTAGGAGACTTTAAGGGTCAGGCTTGTGAGTGGCATCTATCTCCTACTCAGGAAGGTGGCACACGTTACTGCAGAGGAAACTGGCAGGTATGGAAGACAGACACCTGTACCTGGAGGCGGGAGGTCCCTGGGTTTAGAGAGCATATGATGTCTCTTCTACATCTGGTGCCCAGGCTCTGTTCACTCCCAGGACTAGGCTGAGAAGTAGGCAGGCTCCTGGCTGTGGGGAATGTCTGTTAATTACGCATTTGGCCTAACATTTTGGAAGCCGTTATTGAAATGTAAGCACTATGTTTCTGGCGATCAACCTCTTCTGATGCTAACTCAATCGCATCATCATCATAAGAAAAATTAAATTCACTTCTTGATCGTTTTAGAGTTTGCAAAGAATTTTCACCTTAGTTTCCTTATTCTCAATTACCTGTTACCCTGTGTGTGGTCAAGCTCTCTCTCCCCATTTTATGCATGAACTGTTGACACTCAGGAAGATTAGCTGGCTAGCACTCTCAGAACAGTACTCTGCGTGAGACATTTTTTAGTTACCCAACCAATGTTTATCCACTCAGTTTCTTTGTTAAAACATTCTCATTTCATTCAGATTTGCAGCCGATGGTAGTTGGATGGCACAGTTCAGGGTGGCATTATGTAAGTGGGAATCTCTTCCAAAAAGGGACAGGTAGAGCTGATTCTGCCTTCTCTTTTATTCTACATTGATCAAAGACAGCCCAGACCTGCAGACTGTTTCTGTGAAGCGATATATAAGTATAAGTATAAATATAAATAATATATAAATATCAGCATCACTGCTCACTATAACAGACATTTATTCTCTCATTGTCCTGGGCACCAGAAGTCCAGAAGCAAGGTGTCGGCAGGGCCGTGTGGCCTCTGAAAGCAATAGAAGAGACTCTTTCCTTGACCCTTACGGTCATAAGCGGCCCTGCACATTCTTTGGCTTGTCAGCGTAATTTCTGCCTCCGTCTTCACATGCTTTCTCTCCTCTTCTCTGTGTCTTCTGTCTCTCATAAAGACAGTTATCATGGGATTTCCACCTGGGAAATTCAGGACAACCTTTTCTCCAAATCCTTAACTTAATTGCATCTGCAAAGACACCTTCACCAAATAAATTCATATTTATACGTTCTCAGTGTTAGGGTATGGACATATCTTTTTGAGGGCTATTCAGTCCATCACACCATGTCTACAATAATCGTTTCCCGTTATCATTATAACAAATCACCACAAACTTAGTGACTGAAAACAAAACATTTTTACTGTCTGCCAGTTCTGGGGGTCAGAAGTCTAAAGTCAGGCGTGGTCAGTGCTGTGTCTCTTCTTGAGGTTTCAGGAGAAAATCTGTTTCCTTGTCTTTTTCAGGTAGTAAGTAGCAGCTGCCTGCATTCCTAGGCACAATGACCTTCCCTGCATCATTCCAAACTGTCTACTCCATCATCACATCTCTTACCACTGTTCCCCTCTTATAAGTGCCCTTATGATTACATTGAGACCACCCTTTTAATCAAGGATTACCTCCCCACCTCAATATCCTTAACTTAATTGCACCTGCAAAATCCCTTTTGCCACGTGAGATCGTATAGTCACAGGTTCCAAAGATTAGGACGTAGACATATTGAAGGGGGACATTGTTCAGTCTACCATACTTATACCCTCCCGACAAAAAAAAAAAAAAAAAAAGATGCATTTGGTCAATTAGATTAAATTCTGGGTTTGACCTAGTAAGGAATGTTGGGATATGAGGTGGATGACCCCCCTATGGGACAGGGCTGAAACCACAGGCACAGAAAGCAAGGCCCCTCTCTACACTCACAAGAACCTGAGCTCAGCATTTCTTAGGGCTCTGGTTGCTGGCCTCTGGTATCTGGCCCCTCCTGCTCTCAGAACAATGGATTTTAATTTTCTGCTTTCTCCCTTGCAGGGAGCTTAAAGTGCCCTACAAGCATTTGGCTTATTAATCTTCACAACATCTCTGAACACTCTGTGAAGTTACCAAAGGGCAAATGAAAGGGCAGCCATAATTATCCTTATTTCACAGAGAGGGGAGATTGTGACAGGGAAGCGGTTCAATTAAGTTCTCTAATGAGTTGTGGAAAAAGACAGAAAAAGAACCCAGATCTCTGGAAAAACCCATCCATTCCTCATCCTTTCGATCACTATTTTGCTTTTAAAACTTTCTAAGGATTTTTAAAAAACGGTGTCTGGGCTTTCTGGCAGGTGAGTTAGTGACAACAGATGTACAGGCTACATTCGTTTATGGTCTCTGCCTGCGTCCAGTGTCACTGCCTTTGAGAGAGAGCTCTACATCCCAAGGTAGACGAGGCCAGAATGAGCCAACCCCCAGGGAAGCTGAAACTGAAATTCCAGCAGGACTCATAGGACTCAATTTGTCCACGTAGAAATTATTGGCTATTCATGTGTTTTTTCAATGAGTAGAACAGGTCTCTTTGCAATCTCAAATTTGAAATGGACAAAAGATACAACAACAAAGTCTATTATTCACCGAACTCTGCTGTATTGTCTAGGAAATATGCAAATGCTCCTTAAACTATGTCAGCCCGAGGTGGGATAGACATTAACTACCCTTTACTAGAGGAAGTTCCTGGGGACCATTCTCTGATGGAAGAAGAAAAAAGCCCAGGTTGAAGTTTCCTCAGCCATATTCCTAAATCAGAAATGAGCTACATGGATTGAGACTCTCACTCTTCATCTCCCCCACACCCAATCCATCCTTTGTGCTCTAAGGTAATTCCATTTTTCAGATTTCTATCAGACAGAGAAGTTCACCAAACTGAAGGGAAAATTCTGAGAGATGACGTAATGTGAAACAGTGGAGCGCTGAGGCCGTGCAGGCATCTCGCTCTGGTGAATCCCTTCGTAAGCCCTCTCGGTTCCTGCAGCCGAGCTTTTTGAACTCTGGCCTCCATCATCCCTCTGGTCTTTGGCTCTCTTAAAATCCATGTGACTCCCCAATTATGCCATGTATTTTCTCATTTTATTGTCTCCGTGAGATGAGTTCTGTTCTTTTACGTTCTCTTTTTATACTTAATTCTCCTCTTGACACCTACTCATTTTTCGGTTTACAAGTCATTTCTTTTTAGAAGCCTTCTCTTTCTCCATCAGGCTACATTAGATATCCCTACCTTGTGCTCTGACACCTAATATGTGTTCCAAAAATATTTATTAAATAAATACTAAATTCAGTGTTCCAAAAGTTTTTAATATTTAGTATTTGAGATACATTTTGAAAGAATCATCAAATTGAAGAAAAGCAAAATGAAAAGTTAAGGCAATCCTCATCTAACATGTCTGTAATTCTCTAGACAGGAATTTCATTGCTAGAAAATTTTCTTAAGGAAATAATCTGAAATTCAGAAAACAAAGCGTTGGCAAGAAGATATTAATGGCAGCACTATTAATAACCTTAAAATATTGAAAGCAATATAAATTTTCAAATATAGAAGTAAGAATAGATTGTGGATGAAATTTTACCCATCCATTAAAATTCTTCCCATTAAGAGTTCATAATAGGAAGAATGCTCTTACTGTAATGTTAAATGAAGAAAGTAGGGTATAAAATTATATATAACACATAATAAAAATTTTAATATTCAAAAAGAAAAATAACCACAAACTTGGAATAATAGAGAACAGGGAAAAAAGAAACAAACCCCAAATCATATACCAAAATGTTTTGGGTAGTAAGGCTATGGATAATTGTTTTTTATTTTATATTCCTTATTATATTTTAAAATATGATACATTGTCATTAAAATTAACTTTACTAAAATATTATTACTTTATAAAGAAACCCCTATGTTCACAAGTTCCTCTCTCTATATCTATAGACATATAAAATCCATATATATCTCTGTATCATATATATATCTCTGTATATATATGGATTTTATATGTCTATAGATATAGATATAGATATAGATATACACGCAACAAACTAGCAGTAACACCTAACTGCATTTTAAAAAGTATAAATTAATAGTTAAAAAAAAGTTAATGATTTTATTTTCTTTCCTGGCAGGCCTTTGTGCAGTTAACTGGCAATAGATATAAAAGTACACACGTCAGAAAAAGTCTTAATTTGCTTGCAGTGGACATTGTTTTTTCATGTGTGGCATTGCTTCCAGTGTCTTCGGAGATGGCATCCTGAGTGTTCTGTGGGGACCCCGTGTGCTCTATTTGCAGCCTCTGGGGTTTAAGTGGAGATAGGCACAGAGATCGGGTCAGTCAGTCATTTAATTCCATGCCTGGCAACGAGAATTGATCGAGAGATGGGAGAAGAATCAAGCAGATTAATGCCAACAGTTCTCAGCATTTTGTCAAAACTTCCAGGAAACAGGTTTACATTTTCATAGAGATCACCAGTAGTGAGAGCTGTGAACTCTAGAGCTGCAGGCCCCTGTCTTTGCCGCCGTGTGGAGAAAGTCTGCGGAGAAGGACCCTGTCACAGAGAACAGAGCTCGGCGATGGAGGGAAGGATGCTTAGGGGGCAAATGACAGATGGAGAGGGGAAGAGTGAGAGATAAAGAGAATTCCAGTTACTTTAAAGTTCTTAGATCCATTCGTGTGTGAAATAACTTGAGACATCACGTTTTCTGTTTTTGTTCAAGCTATTTTGAGTTATATTTCTATCATGTGCAATCTGAAGACTCCTAAATCTTCACTATCATTCAAGTGCTTCACAGGCTTGTTCCTCTTCTACCCATAAGCATAACCAGCTAGAGAGAGCATCTACGAAAAATCAAAGTGTAAATGTTCCATTGGGAAAACATCTAAAGAGCCAGCCCACTCTGCTAAAGTAACCTGTACTGTGTTGTCCTGTCTTTGAAGTCCCAGATCATGTTTGACTGCTCTGTAGTCACCAACCTTCAGCTCACAGGTTCGAATGTGTAAAACACCTTAAATTTTGACATTCCTTAGGCATCATATTTGATTACATTCTCAACTCTATGTCAAATATTTTTCTTCTTTCAAGATTTATATTTAATGCCAACAGTAGTTTTCTAAATGTTCTGTTCAAAGAATGTTGGTTTCTTATGATTAATGGCATTATTATGGTATATCTTTTATTAAATTTATGTCGAAAATTTTATTTTAGCATCCTTTAAAAAGATTCCTTATTTGCCATATCTTAAAGGCCTCCCAATGAGTCACTGTTTTATTTTGGTGTCTTGAAATGTTTATATAAAAATTCATTTTATTACCTTAAATGGAGACTAAATGAACAAAATATCTTCTTTATGAAATTAGTGTTTCACACATTTACTTATAGAATTGGGAACTATCAGAGCTGAAGATCTGAGAATCTTTGTGCATAAATTTAAACATTTAATTCTAGGCTTATAAATGATGAAAACAGAATAAGTGCCCACATTCTCCGAGCCAGTAAGAAGCAGCTGAGAATTTTATCTGAGTCTTTTAACTATATCTTTTCCATGAGATAATTCAATTAGTGTCTTAAATAATAAATGACTGCTCCAAATGCTAGATAATTTTCCTGCAGATTTTTAACCAAAAAAAAAAATCTTCCCCCTGGGACACTAGTTGGAAGGTATCGTGAATGCAGCACCTGGGGTGAACAGGGTAATAGAGTTTATAATAATTAATTCACAGCAGCTATTCTCTGGTGATCAAAGATTGAATCATATGCAAGTGTGGTTTTAATTTCCTCTTTTAAATGAAGAACAAGCAAAACTATAAATCACATCTCCAATTCTGCCGTAAATCTCATTTGTTCCATTGCTTGCCGACAGTCTGAAAGAAATATTTTATTCCTTGCATTCCTTGTCCATATCAGGTTCATTATATTTTATTCTTTCCAGTAATAAGTAAGCACAGGACATGCAAACTCTGAAGTCGTTGGCCAATGATTTCTCTGCTGTCCCTGAGATTGACAGTGACAGGCAATCAGACATGCAAATAACATTCACTTGTCTCTCTGCACACTGCAGCTTGCATTCCGAAAGAGACAAGACACATGCACCACCGTACTTGAGGGGCACTGTACGGTGATTTGTGGGTTGCAGTGGAAAAAACAGTCTCTGGCAACCTTTAGTTTTAGGAAATAGATTTTCTTCCATTTTGATGCCCCAGAACTAAGCAGACATTACATTCTTTTCACCAGTGCTTTGAAACATCTTATCCCCATCTATAAGAGTCACTGACAAAAATCTAAAATGACACAAAGATATCCTAAACTTTTATTTTTTAATCTTCTAGGAATGCAGATATTCGGTAAGGTCTCAGATACTCGAGATAACAAGAGAGAGGAAGGATCGCGAGCCAGATTTGTGAGATGTTTTCTTTTCTCTCCCAATCCTGCTCTTCCTTTGAAATTTCGCAGACTTAGATATAATTTTCTCTTTGATTATACTTTCAAATGTTTGATATATTTTTGTAAATACCTAGCTCTTGCTATGAAAATGGCTCTGCTTGATGTAATAACCTAACAGTAGATAACACAGATGATTTTTCCCTTTCTCGCCAAAATAATGGTTTTGCCCCAGTTACATATTGATATGCTGAATTAGAAGTACAGTATTCCAAGAATAATGAAAAACTTACGCAAGATATCTTTAGCCTTTATATTTAGACCAGTTTAACAGAGGACAGCATCAGGATTTTGATCACAAAGTACTGCAAATTGTTTGTTGACCATACATTTGAAAGTAAGACAGTGACTCATCTTGAACATGTAAAGATATGAATTTTTGTATAATATTCCCAAAAGTCATCGTTCATTACTTTGTAGGCAGAGAAATAACTTTCAGAAAAAGGAGTCATGGATTGCAGTTCTAATCTCACTGTCTCCGCTATGTCTTATTGTGTAAATCATCTGATTTATTAGCTGCTTTGACTTTTCTTCGGGGAAAATAGCCCTTTTTTTCCCACTTACTTTAAAGGAAAATGTTGAACATCACGGACATTGGCTAAGATAATATAGTTTATATGAAAGAACACCAGACTGAGAGTAGAATTGCCTAGGTCGAATTATTTAAATTTATCCTCTTACTGGAAATGAGATCCTCAATAAATAGTCAGATCTCCCGGTCCCTGTTTCCTTATGTATAAAATAAAGGATTTTAAGTAGCGGCTGTCTAAATGTCTTCAAAATTATCTTAAGAACTTTAGCTTTTATTCTTCAGTGAGAAGCAGGCTGGGGCAAATTTGAGATAAATAAATGAGCAAATGCATGTATGGGGTGAAACATAAAAATTTATAATACTGTATAATACAAACTATGTGCCAAGCAATGTTCTTGGCCATACGCGCACACACACACACACACGCACACACACACATAACTCAGGTAATTCTCATAACTGCCTTCCTTCTTAGGTGCTATTTTTGTCTGCTCTGATAGATGAGGAAACTGAATCACAGAGAATCAAACAGAATGGATTGGCCAAAGTCTCATAATCAGTCAGTGTCAACATCAGGTTAGAAACACACATGCAGTTTGGCCACACAGTTTATGCTCTTAAACTCTGAGCTATAATGTCAGTTTTTCTCATTGAAATATGATAGTCCAGGATCTTTTTGAATGGGGTAAATTCTTGCATTGCTCAGAGATATCTGAAAGACTGCCTCTGGCCATGAACACAACCTCTCTAGTGATATCTTGCCTTCAAAGCATAATCCTAGAAGTCCTTTCTCATCCTCATACTATCTTTACAAAGCAATAACTTGCTCCTAATGACAGAGCCACATGTTGGTGGAGAGTTATCTGTGGATTTTGGTTTGTTGCAGCTAATCCATTTTAGTCATGGGAAATGGTCTCTCTGATATTTGCTGTACTCTAATTTCCTGAACAATACGCCCTTTCTCTCCATGTGTCTCTTTTGGAAGGCCCTTCTGAGGTTTCCTGTGGTATTGTAATTCCTGTGGATTTTGCAGAGTGGTTTTGTGACGTTTGAGATTTGAGGCCGAGTAAGAAAATGTTAACTGCTTCACTTCCCTCACAGGAGGAAGAAATGACATCAGTGATAACCATAATAAGAATGATATAAAAAAATAAGGATATTTTTTATCCTTATACAATACAGAGTGGAAGCATGTGTTTCCATTTTGGAAAGTTTACTCTTAGTAGCAGTATAATGCATGGCAGGGGAAGCACATTTGAGTTAGGCGGACCAGGTAAGAGAATGCGGCAGTGATTCAGGTGGCAAATGATAGTGAACTGAATGGATGCAATGGCTATAGGAATAGAAAAATAAATTAAATGAGTTTGAGAAATAATAAAGAGATGAACTCGCTAAAACTTTGCAATTGGTTGTGTTTTGGGGCAATGAGGGACAAGAAGTTGTCAAAGTAATACCTACATTTTTAACTTTAGAATTAGGAGGATGGCGGGCAAATTATTTCAGCATTCTGAGCCTCAGCATCTTCATAAGCGAAACAGAGAAGCAGAGATGTACCTTGTGAGCATGTGGAAACATTTTGGTGAAAAAATGCAAAATACCCAGAGTCAGAAGTGGGTAGCACTCATTGAAATTAAAAGATTATTATTTCAGAGCCACTAAAAAATAAATTATTATTTTAGCATAGATTTGTAAGAAGTATGAAAAGGCTTCACAAAATAGGTGACAATATGAACAAAATGCACAGAGGCACGGAAGTGCTTGACCAACTCTTGTTCTTCTCTGGAATCTAAACAGCCAGAACATTAATAATCAGAGGTCATTTGAACCTATGACTCTTTCACGAGACTTGAAACTTCTTAGGAGAAATAGATAAATAACTGAACATACTACTCACCAGAAATAAGACTTTGAGAAACTATATTTCTTACCTAACGCAAGACCATGCATATGTCTCCAAAGTGAGCTCTCAAACTAGGGATGCTCCTGGAGAAACTCCTGATCCAACTCACGATCCAACCATCATTATTTGTGTGTAGATGATCAGGGCTACTCTCATTCTTCCCTCTGTGTCCTCAGGGAGAATGCAGAAGAGCCACATGGTGACAGTAGAAGGCATTCATTGAAGATGTCAGAACCATCATCAGGCTAGGTCTATAAATAATTTCAGAGAGAAGACCTGGGATGCCTAGCTGTTCACCCACCCTGTTCTGTGACTTGAGAAGAAAGTAAACCTCTACTATGTTAAATCACTGAAATTTTAAGGTTTGTCATAGCAGTTTTTTTCTAAGATAGCATACATTTTACTTATTTAGTTTTTTGGCTCGCCCCTCCCTCAGGAGTCCCCAACTTGGGACCTCCCTAAGAGTCTGGCTCCCTGATGATGTCACTGAACAGGTGAAGCAAAGCCAAACTTCCTCTATCTCCATGCATCTTTCTGTATAAGAGGAATATACTTCTGTTAAGCTACTATGACTTGGATTTTTCTGTTACTTGAAGCCAAGAGCACTCCCAGCTGATACGCCATTAGTGAAGATGGTCGAAAAAATTCAATCTCAAATTTGGAATTTTGTATGACAATTCTCAGTCATGTCAAGTAGAATTTAACTCATTTTTGGTGAGTTAAGGAAGTACCAAGTATGTTCATAGAAGAACATCATTGTTGCTTTCATGGAAATTTAGCTTTTTAATCAAAATGCCTGTGATATTTGTACCTAATAATTTTAAGGTACTTGGAAGTCTAAATTAAAAAATGCAGAAGCTGGAATTTTATGTGACTTGGTTCATTATTTTTAAAAATGTTCTGCCATTTATTTCAGTGTGACAGGAATTTTGCTTGCATAGTCTTTTTCTTTCTGCAATAACTGAAATATTGACCAAATAAATATAATGTGTGCTTCGCATATCTAACGTAGACATTACATACATATAGCCTTGTTCTTTGACAGAAGTTAAAGATTGAGACAGCAATTTAAATGTTCATAAGTATATATTCAGAAAGTTACTTTAAAAACTTTTAAAATCTCAGCATCAGTTTATTGATATTATTAGCCTCTTTCTTTTGAAGAAAAATAAAACAATACAAGCAACAGGGAAAAACTTTAGTTGATTTTTCACATTCAAATTCAGTTAAGTGGAAAATAATTATATTTTTCAGTGCCAGGCAAGTTAAACTGGAAAGAGTATGTGAAGAAACCTATAAACGTTTCGAAAGAGATTGGAAAATTTCTTTGTGTTTTCCACCTGCTAGAAATGATCACTTGCAGCTAACAAGAAGCTTTGATCAACCAGGACGGCACTTCCGAATCAATTCATGGTTGTAGTAATACTTTTATTGAGGGAAGACATAAGAGTAATTTATTATAGAAATCCTTTATTAATTATTTAATCTATTTATTAACATTTTAGTCATTGAATTAACCAGTACTATTAAGCATCCACTATGTGAAAATTCTACCTAAATAATAGCTTTACTCTAAGGAGAGTTGAGTGTTGCAGGAAGTGTAATGATTTTGAAGTCCGACATTTCTGAGTCCGAAGCCCAACTTGGCTCTTCACTTCTTGCGTGACCTCAGGAAATTTAATTAAGGCTTTGACACTCCTCTCCTCATCTTGTCCTTTATCCCCACATTATAGATGTGGTGAGAGGATAGGGTGAGGTAGCATATCTAGTATTCATAGCTCAGTTCTTGGACCAGTGGATACTCCATGCACATGTGTTCTGTTCCACTTAGGGAGTTCACAGTTCATCACATGGTGACAAGGCAGACCACCACACACAAAGGAAATGCAGACAGAACCCTGTGAGGGTAGAGAGACAGCTTGGGGGTTTGGAAAAAGAAGCAAGTAAAAGATGACATATGAGTTGACTGTTGGGAAAAAAAAAACAATTTTATCTGAACATGGAGATATGCATGGGTGTGTCTTCCATGGAGATGTGTGGGTGTGTCTTCCATCGCCCCTTTAGGAAGGACTCTCCTGTTTCTCACCCAGCAGAGTGATGCATCTTTTTCAGGATTAACTACACATCAGCTTTGTTAATGTACTGGATGACTTGAGTTCTTTATTATCCCTCATTATTTGCTGTCTTGCCCAATTTAACCTCGTTCATATGAAAGCTGGAAAATTGTGTTTAGATTTTTTCCTTTCATTGTTGTTTGGGTTAAGCAGGCTCGAAAGTGTTGAATCCTTAATGACCCATCTTCATAATGCAAGGAAATTACATAATGCTTGGTATTTAACCTTAAATTTTAACTCCATTATTTAGTCATTA
This sequence comes from Pteropus medius, assembly GCF_902729225.1. Classification (NCBI taxonomy): domain Eukaryota; kingdom Metazoa; phylum Chordata; class Mammalia; order Chiroptera; family Pteropodidae; genus Pteropus; species Pteropus medius. The sequence continues at coordinate 4,986,019 of NW_024349804.1, read as the reverse complement.
ACCTTATGTTTTATATGACCCCCCTTCTTAGGATGATTGGTAGAGGCTCAATCCGACATTATTGTGGGATAAATTCAATTAAATTCAACAGAACTTCCCAAGCGCCTATCATGGTAGGGTCAGGCACTTTACATATGCATCTTTGTATCTCTGAGCCCTATCATGGTACCTAGCACAAACTGGCACTTCATAAATGTTTTTTAACAAATAAAAGCTAGGGATTCTGAAGGATACCAGCATGAATAAGATGCTATTTTGATACTCAAGCATTTTTAAAAAAATGATTATGAAGTATCTTAGTCTGCTTGAGCTGCCATGATAAAAATACCATAAGCTGGTAGCTTATAAACAACAGACAATTATTTTCACAATTCTGAAGGCCCAGAAGTGTAAGATTTTGGTGCCAGCAGATTTGATGTCTGTTGAAAACCCACCTCCTCACTGACAGCCACTTTCTCACTATAACTTCCCATGGCAGAAGGGCCGAGGAAGCTTTGTGGGGTCTTTTTTTATAAAGGCACTAATCCCATTTTGAGGGCTCCACCCTCATGATCAAAGCACATCCCAAAGACCCCACCTCCTAGTACCATCCCGTTGGGCATTAGATTTCAACGTATGATTAAATTTGGGGGAGGGCAAAAATATTGGGTCTATTGCAGAAGGCTAATTTAAAGACATTGGAATAATTCCACATTTCTGATTATAAATGAACAGACGCAAAGTAGTATAGGAATTAAATGATTAAAACAGTAGATGACAACTGGTCGGTGAGGGAGAACCAGAAGACAACATGCAAAAGGCAATATTAAAAAAGAGTATCAACATGTGATTAAGGAAAGAATACTTTAAAGTCCACATGTTCAATACTGTGTTGTCCTTGACAGAGAAAACCATGCCTATGGTGTCCATATCCTTCCTGGATTACACAAGCATGGACGAATAATCACAGCCATAAATAATCAGTGAATAAAAATTGTATTGTTTGTGTGTTTAACGTAGACTGGTTTGATTGATAAGATTGATCAACTTCCACAAAAAAGGTGAGCCTAACGAAATTTTTTGTTGTTGTTATTTGTTGTATTTTTTTTAGTTAAAGGGAAGTTGCACAGAGGAAAATTATATTTTGCCCAATATTACTTTGTACTGAGATAGAAATTATCCCAAACATTCCAAGCGAGTTAGAAGAACCATGATAACAAGCCTAAGGTAAGGTGTTTGGAGTCAGAAAATCTGATTTCGATTCTAGGCCCATCGGCTTCTAGCTATGAAAAGCTGTGTAGGTTATATACGCTTTCATAGCCTCCATTTTGACGTTACTCAAGTAGCACTAATAACCTCTACCTCATGGCTGTGTGCAAATTAAATAAGATTGAGGTTCATAATGTACTTAGCAACATTCACAGCCCTAGTGCTTTCTTTTTGTATTAGTTAAAATACCTTGGTTTCCAAGGAGTAGATATTTTTAATTCAAGTTAACTTAAAAAATAAAGAAATTCTTTATCACATATAACAAAAAGCTCGGGGAAACATATTTTAACTAGGATCATTTGGGGAACCAGAATTTTTCTTTCTACACTGACGATCTTAATGAATTGTTTTTTTATGCTATCAGTTTAGCTCTGGTTACCCTTATGGCCCAATATGGCTGCTTCAATTCCAGACATCACATATAGACAGAGTAATGGCCAGGGGCATAAAGTAAATGTCTTTCCCAGTGTCTTTTGATAAATATGTATTTTCTAGAATAAATCTACTAGCTGTATTTCCTGTCTCTTTGGCCAGAAATGTGACATATGCATGCCTATAAATAATTTGTTAGCAAGAGGATGGGATTATTTTTATTTGTGTGGACAATTCATTTAGAATGGAGTGGATTCTGAGAAGTCAAAAAATAGCACTACACTCAAGTATGATTTTCTAGTTTGGATTTTTAATTTATTTTATAAACCTGGCAGCCAGTCTTGAATGAATTTTCAAAAAGTAGTCTTAAAAGATAAAAATTTGCTAATGAAATATTTTTCAAATGCATATGGAGCCTATTGAAATATTTGTTTCTATCCAATAAAAATAGTCAATTATTCAATGGAGGAAAATAGTCTTACCTTTATAAACTTTAGGTAAGCACTAACAGATAAAAATATCAAATTCAATCTTTTAACTAATTCTAAATAAATGATAGCAGATGAACTACCCCTTTCTTTTAAATCTATATTCCAAAAAGTCCATTGACTCCTCTATGGTGTATGTGTTTTCCATAGGTTCTCTACCATATATGTGTTTGATTTTTATGTAGTGTTCTGTTCCATGAAATTGCATTTAACCGGGAATGAAATATGCATTTTGAATTGACCCCCAAAGAGACATGACATCATTTAGGGTCCAGATATGGATTCAGTAAGGTCTAGCCCTGTCTTCAGAGCAGGGACTGGCCTGCCAGCCATTACTCACATTGTATGTTCTTTTTACACGTTTTATAAAGCTTTAATGTTATAAGAAAACTTTACCACAAGACAATGCACCGGGAATCATAATTTAGTAGAGGTATTATTATCTTGAAACTTTACAGTAAATATATGAAGTTCTCTGAAGAATTTGATGTTTTATATAGAAAAAGTAGAATGCAATAATAAGCAGGAATGCTTCCTCTCAAATTTTAACATACTGGCCTATTTTTACCAGATGTTTTTATTTTAGTGTGTTTTTTTTCTGTCTCACATAAATGACAATATTTTTCTCCAACTGTAAAAAGAATGAATATTTATGGAAAAAATAGGTTGTGAAACATTACGTTTGGCATTTCTTTTCAATGCCAAGATTTAGTGATGTGGTGGGAAAGTTACAAATTATTAATGTGTTCATTCCATTGAATGACCATAAGGTTTTCCTTTTATGGATAAAATTTCCCCATTTCCAATTTTATCTTGGAGTTTTTGTCATGCAATTTGCCTCTCTCTCTCTATAAACCACATAACCCACCCAAAACAGTTAATGATTTACATGGCCCCCAGATGTTTAAAACCATGTAGGAAAAAATAAAGTAGCAAGGCAAAACAATTAAACCACCAGTATTGTGACCATGACACTCATTGGGAGGTTCTTCTACTTCCTGGTGAGTACCATATGTGTGAATGTTGTAAATTAATATTACGGCTCTTCATAACTCAGGATATGCTACAACACTTTGAGATCACAGAATGACTGATGGTTTAGAGGTAATCAAATAGAACTGCAGTTAAACAAATCAAGTGACTTAGTAGGAAAAATAAATCTCAAAATAATTCTGTTATGGGCCTACACTACAGCGTACATGAAGATTATTAACTATCCATCACATTTTCATGTTATTGCATCAAGAGAATCAAGAGAAAATAATTATCTGGAATTTTACATTTGGTTAAAAATATATCTGACATGTAAAAATGAATATTAAGACATTTTTAATACTCTGTTTAGTCAACTCAGTTTAAGATTATAGATATTATCTATAATTTGCTTATAAGAAAGTCATAGGAGACGACTATGATTTCGTAGGAAGAGACGGAAGAGGGCATAAATAAGAGGAGACAAGACTAATCTGTTTTCAAAAAAACTTTCTAAGACGGCATCAACTTGGTGCCTTCAAATGGTCATGTCAGTCTTGCAGCGTTCACAGATGTTGGACAGGCTGAGTCACAGTAATCAAACACGTGGGAGAACGAACCATATAAACCAACACCAATAAATTCATTTCAAAAGAGACATTTCTTTCAAATAACCAGACTAATTCTCTCTTTCATCCAGGGAATTCCCACTCCAGGGAATTCCTACCCCAGTTTGTAGTTCATGGGAAACTGGATTAGTAACTGCAATATTCCTTGGAGAGCATGGAAACAAAGCAGAAGTGAGTGGTGGGTTTGGCCAGGGTGAGTAGGTACCACTCTAAGACGAATGGACATTATGTCACTTTTATGGACTCTGCTGGGGCTGGATAAACTTGTTTACTTTATGATTCTTTAGAATGTCCTCTAGCTCTTCCAGCCAACTATACCTTTTAATTCACATCTTTCTCTAATATAAATCATTAGCTGGCCACTTTCAAATTTAAATCACAGTCCAGTTATGCTACTCTTAAATTTTTTCCGTATCATCTTTAGTGGTCTTTTGGATATTCCCAGCAGTTTTAAGCCACACATTTACAATCTCAGGTTACTATCAGATTTGTCTGATAATATGCAAAGACCCAGAGAAACACTGTATTTGTTTATTTGTTTGTTTACTTATTTATTGATCAATTATAAGGTTCCTCTTCACAATGATCATCTTTTCCTCTTTGAAACCACCTATTTACTCCTTTTCCTATTGTGTTTCTCATTTTTCTATATCTATTTCCTAATAATGATGCTGCTGATGATAATTAAGATCTATTGCCTCATCACTAGTAACTCAAATGTCACAGCTCTAATACAGATGGAGCCAGAATCTGATATCATGTTTGGCCCAGAGGTCTAGGGATTAATCATTAAATAAAGAGATGTAAATAAAATTGCCATTAAACCTATAATTATAAAGAAAATAAATAATTGTAAGTAGTAAATATGCCAAGGGTTTAATCAATCTCTCTTTAATAAAATAAACATAACCAAATAATACATTCAGAACAAAAAGGTAAACTGGTTGCCTCTTTCAGCTGTCAGCTGGAATTCCCAAATGCAAAGCAACTTCAGGAAAGTGTAGATAAGCTCCAGGAAGTAACAACAATATTTTCCCGACAATGTCAATATGAATTAGACTTTTGTCTCTCAATGATCTTTTCATCCATCTCTTACTGAATCATTCTTTTATTCCACATGAAATTTATTTTCAATCTGTCTTTCTTTTTGAGCATCCAGCTCTCCACTTTCATTCTCATGACGAACAGATAATCTTTTCCCTATTTATTGTCCATAACAAATACAAGTGAACTATAAGGGGTTTCCTAACTGCTCCTCACATCTTGAACTTTTGCAACAAATGAATTTTATCTCAGAGTTCTGAAATGATTTTAAGTAATCTCTTTGACAGTATACTCTTTATAAGCTGAAGAATAGAAACAGCCCAGGATACTGAAAATACATAAATAAAATAATGATTTTTTTTCTCAAAAAGGAGATTGATATAAAGTACAAAAATAAGATGAGAAGCTTATTACTAAATCTAGGTAAAAATGATAATGATGATTATCAAAGTAAAATGTACCAAATCTGAAAAATACAGTAAAATGTAAAGCAATAAATAAAAAAAAAAACAAAAAAAACAGAACATCATAAAAACTCCACTTCACTGTGGTAGATTGGTTCAGAATTGTTTGTTCATTGCTTTATTGCCATTGCTACCTTGCAGAGAAGAGTTTTCCACACTGCTGACTTGGGATGTGTGTGTGTGACTTGTTTCGGTCAATGACATATGAGTGATTTGGGTGTGACACTCAAGCTGCAGTGCCAGTTTTTGCCAGTCTCCTTGCATTCTTGGGTTCACATTGAAGAGCATCACTGGAATCATTTTGCCCTTTTGTGTTATTGCCCTCCACCAAAGGAAAACCCAGCAAGATAGAGCTCTTTCAAGGAAGACTAGTAGGACTATGGTGTCTTTGGGATGCTTGGAGGGACAACGCTCGGTCTTTATAGAGCAAGAGTGAGAAATACATATTTGTTGTAAGCTAATGAGATTTTTGTGTTTTTATTGCATATATGATATCAAACGCTAATACTTGTATATGCCATCTCTGCTTCTTCACCAAGTGGTTTGAGAAGGAAAGAATCACTGTCAAGTATTTTAATGTATTTTTATGCAAAAACGTTTTTGCTTGTATCTCTCATGAGGTGATATCTTAAAATGCAGTATTCTAGCCCAATATTTTTATTTAATATTGTCCATGACATGATAATTTTGTAAGGCATATTTGTAATGGGTACAAATATGAAGACCTGAATTCATTTAGTCATTCCCACATTGTTAGACCATTAGGTTGTTTCCAATTATAGATGATACTGGAATGAGCGCCTTTGATCTTAAACTTGTGTTTATATTACAGACGATAAGGATATTAGAGTTTCCTAAAATGGAGTCTATTTGTCAAAAAAAAGTATATATTTGAAGCCTGCTGATGTACATTGTTTTTGTCATCCAGAAATTTCGGGCCAATTTACCCTCCATCACTGATAGATGAAATTTCATGTTTTGTTGTACTCACGTCTCTATTAAGAATTGAAACTTATAAACATTTCCTAATTATATAGGCAGAAATACCATCTTGTTTTAATTCAGATTAGAATTTAATTTTAAAATATTGAATTATAAGGATTAAAAAAGAAAAGACTGCTTGTCAGTAGTCAGGCTGAGATTATTGTCAATGTTACACCACATTAATTTACACTGACACTGTTTACATTGGAGGACAGTGTCACCGAAATGGTATGCAAGGGATTTCTGGAGATGTAAAACATTGGCATTTCAAAAAAAATATATTTTACAAAGACTCTGTGAATGAAATTGAAAAGACATGTACTTAAGAATATTGGAATTATGCAAGTTTATAATAGATTAGAATAGTGATTCGGATGTGTCCTACCAATAACTAGAGAAATTTGAAAATTGATTTTCAGTCTTTATAATGATTCAAAGATGTTGTAAGTATTTAGTATGTTGAGACCAGGAATGACCTATTTCTTGTATTTCTTAGGATAGTCCTTCACAAAAGGAATCTGTCCCAAATGCTGAACACAATTTCCTTGAGAATCATTAGACTACAGGATGTAAATACTGGATCAATAGCAATCTAGACGGTGTCTATGATATCTATGATTAGACTTACTTGGTTCTTGTGTCTCTCTCTCTTCCTCTCTCTTCCTCTCTCTCCCTCTCCACACACACACACACACACACACACACACAAACATGCATTAAATACTTATTTATAAATTTATTTAGTGACTTGCATGGAGATAACAGCCAAGCAGTTCAAATTCATGAATAGCAAATTCACGAATAAAAAAGAAGAAATGTCCTGGTTAAAATGACGAATTCCAAAATATTATGAAAGACCAATCACTATAAGTATTTTTTTACAGGAAGAAATTTAAAGTGGAAATAGTCACTTAAAAAACAATCCAACCAGAAGTATTGTGGAGGCAAGATTTAGGGAGAGCCTATAAACTTCCAGGAAATTAGGAAGTGCAAAAATTGACTGTAGACACTGCAATGATCTCAGTAAATCAGTGATTTGAAAATGTTTCCTCAGAACGTGTTGAAAACTGCTTCTACCCTTTGTCCACATTTTTACCAGCTTCAGCCATCAAAGAATGGCAATGGCCTTGCCTCCTCCTCCATGTTCTAAATCTCACACAGGTGGCTCTTGCAGGAAGACCTTAAGCTGTAGCCCAAGTAGCCCTGGGAGTCAGGGAAATGTGGGTTTCAGGTTTCAAGCCCCTGTGATTCAATGAGAATATAGAAGGGAGGGAAGTGGCACTGAGATGTCAGTGGTCAATCTGGCACACTAGACAGGACTTCCAAATTTTGCGTATTTTCACTTTTCATTTTGTGCCTTGAAACACAGTATAACTACACCATCTGTTCCAGTTTATTTCTCCTCCTTAATTACATTCATACTTCAGAAGAAAGACTATAAAAGATGTGTTCGAGATAGAATACAGTTTCAGAGATATACATGTTAGAGGTATGGCTAGGAGGTGGAAGCCACTGTCAGATCTAGCTCGTGAGGCTCATAATTTCAGCCATAACAACCACACGAGTGCCTATGGAGAGCATTGTGAGATGTCAGGTGGCTAGGAAAGGGACAAAAAAACCAGCATAGACTTAGCAATATACCAAGAGCAAGAATAAATTAGCTGGCATTGGATACAAGTCAGAAAGATTTACAGAGAATATGTAAAGTGAGAATTGCAAAAGTGAGTAACAGAGACTCATTAATTTGGTTTGGGTAGGAGGACGGGACTTCCAAGGTAAACAGAAGTCATCAGGAAAAGGAAGGACATACACTGGGACACTCAGGTACTTTTGTTGCATTGGTCATACAACCATAGCTGTGCTTCGTCATTTGTCACTCCTCATGTGACTTTGACACTAGGATTATAAGGGTGTCATGCAAGACAAAAAAATCTCCCTTACGTTTTTCCAATATTGTAGTGTTTTGTTTTGTTTTGTTTTTTAACTTAATTTTTTGTCCCATTTCCCACTGACATATTGCATTCCTTTCCCTAGAAATCCAAATGCTACTCTTCAACATCCAGCATATACTAAGTGGTATTTGTCATAAATACAAAACAATCTCCATATTATATTCCCTAATGACTTTATGGGCCATGACAGAGTTCACAATTATAAGGATGGAAGAGATGTCAGTGTGTTCACAAATCATGATTCTTTATGTTTGAGACCAATTGTTGGCAACAGTTTTCTGTAAGGGCCATGTGCTTACTTCAAAAGTCACAGAACTTGAATGGAAAAAAAGGGGAAATAGGCAAAATCCGCAAGTATTGTACTCGACAGAAGAAATAAGTAGAAAATTAGCAAAATTATCATAGACTTGAACAAAACTATTAAATAACTTGACCGAACTAACATTTATAATTCTCTCCATTCAACAACAACAAAATACATGTTCTTCTGAAGTATACATAAAACTTTCAATGAGATAGATCATATCCTTGGCCATAAAGTAAGTCTGAATTCATTTAAAAGGATTAATCATCTAAGGTATGTTCTCTGCCCACAATGAAATCATTAGAAGTCAATAGTAGAAATATATCTAGAAAATGCCCACATATTTGGAGCTTAGCAATAGACTGCTAAATAGTCCATGAGTCAAAAAACACATCACAAAGGAAATTAGATTGGAGAGGTGGTAAATCTCTTTTTGGTTTTAAGGAAGGGCATGTGACTTGACCCTCGACTAATCAGATTACACAATCCTCCTGGCCTCAGTCATTGATTCAGAGAAGAATACATGCAATCAGTTTATCCGGTCAGAGACAAACATGGCTTCATTGCTGGCATGAGTAATAGCCATCTGCTTCCCTCCTTTTGCAGTTGCTAAGAAAATAGGACCCAGGCTCCACATTGCTGCTGCCCTCATGCTGTCTTGAGAAGAAAACTGCATGAAAATGGAGACAATCTCAAGAAATGAAAGCCAAGAGAAAGAAAACAAATGAGCACAATATTGTGTGAGTTACTAAATTCAACAGAATCTGAAACCAGAACTACTTTTGATCTTTACAGTTATAGGTGTCAACAAAATTCACCATGATTGAAGCCAGGACGAAGTGAGGCTTTTTCATCTTTGCATCAGAAAAAAGTCTGAGGTAATATATTCATTAAATGACTCCTTTTTTGTCTTTTCCTACTCACGGATATAGAAATAGCCTTATTCCCTGGCATTGACTTTGAAAAACACATGTGATAATAACACTGAGGTTCAAAATGCAAATGGTATCAGTATTCAACTTATTTTCCTTGACCTGCAAGTAGGGTGTCTAGTTAGATATATGGAGGGATTGGTGGCCCGTAGAGACGGGCAAGAGGCTAATGTCTCATCATAAGCCAGATTTCCGTGGTTCAAAGCTAAATATCTCTAAAAACTGAGATAATTGTTATCATTTGTTTCTTATCAGTTACATTTTCTTACCAAATCATCTATGTGGCGGAACAGTCAAGTGTTCCCAATGTGTGGCCACTAGGTCTTACTTTTCAATGCTTTTATGGGTTTAAATATCATTCCTTTGCTAACTATAGGACATTTTCTTTATTCGATTAAACAAGCCAGGAATTAGAAAGATAATGTTTCCTAACTTCCTTTCTGATGAATAATAAATGTCACTAAGGAATTAGATGGTAGGAGGTTGCCTGGCCCATCTGCTGCATATGAGAACAGAAGATATTAAACTTTAAATTAGGTATTGCTTCACAGAACCTAAAGATGAAAGGAAATACATGCTAAACTGGAAGATAATCATCAATTCCTATCAGTCGACTCAGTTCTTGCAAAGTATAAAAAACATAATTATCACTCCCTGGTCAACATAGATTGTATTGAGTTGAATATAGAAAATCCATAATTAGCACATTTCTTCTTCAGTTTAATGTATTTCAGATTTCTACAAATAAAATGTGCAGTTTTCTTTAATACATAAAAAAAGAAAAATACTATTTTTTCAACATATGTAACATACTAAAGAAACGGTCTTGTTTCTATGGCAACTATATCATAGGTCAAAGGAGAGACATAGAACATTTATGGCTAAGTAAATTTTACTTTAGAAGTTATTCACCAGGTTTTGATCATCAACATAACAGTTAATTATAATGAAGAAAAGACCCTATGTTACTTCATTTTTCTATATAATTATTAATAAGGAAAACAACATCTATTTATATGTCTATTAATTTCTGCTAATTCGATACTTGTGTTCATACAAGACTGGGGGAAATAGATTTTTATGTGAGGAGTGTAAATACTGGAAAGGGTGCTGTGGAAATAATTTAGTATAGTCGTTAATGGCATAGCTATGAAGTCAATCAAAGAGATTAGATTAAAATTATGTATTTGACACCTGGACAAGTTATTTAATTTCCTTAACTCTCAATTTATCCACCTATAAAATGGGTAAATGTTATTCATTTCACCTAATATACAAAGTATGGAAAATAATGTGGAAAAAGGCACATCAGTAAAATTTGGATGGTTATAAAAAAAAACAATTCAAAGGAGAAGGAATATATGTAATAAACAAGTTAAAAACATTCAACTTCACTAGTGATTAAATAAAAACACATTTACCACCTTTGACATGCTATATTGGAAAATTTTTTTAAAGGTTTAGAATGTCTAGTGTTAGTACAGCAGAAGAGAAGACTACTTCTCATGCACTGTTGCTGGATGTATAAGTGAAATAACATTTTGGAGCAGTATTTAGGAAATGCCTGAGAAATTTCAAAATGCATGTATTTCATGATTAAGAATCAATCCTACTGAGATATTCTCAGACGGTTCTGTTCAGTGGTGTTCGCTCCAGACATGGAACAATAGAAATAGTACAGCATATATAAGATGATTGCAGGTAACTTTAATTACAGGGTCATATTTTGTTTTGCCTAGCTGTAGTCTTAGGCAACTTGCTTAACTTCTATGAATGTCAGTTTTCTTATATTTGAAATAGAGACGCTATTATTAAATTTTAAAGTATCCAATTACAGTGCCTAGTGCATAGTAGTTTTAGATTCTCCTTAAGTACACATCCTGTTTCTGAAACTAGTTTAGATAAGGGACCTATACTAAAATTTCTTTAAATTGGTTCATCACCATGAGTCTAGCAAAGTAACTATATTTGTAAATAGCTCTTTTATATCTAAAGATCAGTTTAAATCACTATATCTGTAATTACAGACCTGAAATAGTTTTTTGTAGTCTGATATTTTCTTGAACCTATCATCAGTTACATTTATCCTATGTCTAAAGTGCTCTGAGAGCAACATCAGTTGGAACCTTTGCTTCCTGGATTTATGATTAGATTAGAAACACAAGCAAACAAAAAAAAATCTGACAGAAGAATGGAGAACATGAAAGCATCAGAGTGGGCTAAGAAAAATCAGTGAAACTACAAGGGAAAACAGGAAGAAATAAAGACAACATCATTGGGGAAAAGGAAATAAATGAAGTAGATATTTTCAACTCGTGATAGAATTTTGTAAATTTTTATTTCTGAACATTGTAAATTTCTTATAGAATAGTTAGGGAGTTTACTAGAGAAGAAAAGTTATTTTTTTCTCAAAATAATTGGCAAAATAAGACATCTGGTTCACTGAATCAATATTCGTTAAGGAAATATTGTGCATTTTTCTGTGCCAGGCATAGTGTCTATAATTGAACATTACTCTATAAGTAATTGAAACTTGTAAAATATGGACCAGGTCTGATGGTTTATCAAAAGATCAGAGTACGACCAAACATAATTGACATAAAAAAACATACTGAAATGATTTAACCATTTTTCTGGAGGCATTTCAGAATTTTTTCATTCACTTAATCCATCTACTCTGTTTGAGGTGCTGTCTGGTACAGTGGGGATACAGTACCATAAAAAAGTGGTTTTGTACTTCAGGTTGCCCAGCGTTTAGAGTGGACAGAAGCAGATACAGACATGACAGAATAATAATGTGACAGCCGCTCTACGATTGAGGGAAGGCCGATGAGCTATGTGGTCCAGGAAGGAAGAGTAGTAATTAATCCTTCTGAGATAAGCTTTAAAAGAGAGAGGATGTTTGAATTCTGTCTTGAGGGATAAATATGAGTTAATAAGATTTTATTTGAGAGTGAGAGGTATGACTTTAGGCAGTGAGAAACTAATAGAAATATTTCAGGGCTATCATTACCAGCATTCAGGATGACAGAAATTGCAGAATAGAATTGCATCGACCCAATATTATATACCAACATCATTGTGAGATCAATGTCTAATACCAGCTTGTTTTCTATTTATCATTATTATTTTGTGTGGGGGGGTGGAGGGGCTTCTATCTATCATTCAAGAATTAGCTTACGTGACCTTCATTTGGATAGGTTCCCTGGTCCAGCCCACAAACAGGACTAGGTGAGTCTCTGAGTGTTGGTGGTATACTGGTGAGCATAGCTGCCTTCCTTCTCTGAGCTCTGATAAGCACTGTGCACATACTTCAATCACAGGAGGAAGAGGGAGGGGGAAGAGGGAGGGGAGTACTATCACAGTCCTTGTCAGATTTAATTAGCATAATAGATATTTGTGTATGTGGCCCCACTAGACTGTGGGTTCTTTGTGGACAGCTCTTATCAAAGTGCCTGTCACATAGCAGGTGTTTCGTAAAGGTTGTATGAGTTAAATAATCAATGAGAAGAACATGGAGATTTTCAATTGTTTAATTTTGCAGTAAGAATTGAATATATATTCAAGCAAAGCTTCCCGTTGCCTAGGAAATTGAAGACAAACTGCTTAGCCCAGCATTCCATAGCTTCTTGGTCCCTTCTTAGTACATATTTTCATCCCTACCCCACTGATCTCACATAGGAACCTTATGCACTATCCCAGCTAGAGTCTTTCTGAACCTGCCTTGGACTTGTCATACCTCCCACTGTCCTTCGTATTATCTCCTTCCTCCATTATAACTATGAGTATTTAGTAAGCATCGACTAAAATTTGGAAGATGCGGTTTCTAATTCTAGCTTAATCAGAAACCCCCGTGAGACCTAGAACATGCGGTCTAATTAATTTGGGTGTCTGTTTTATTATCATTAAGTCATTTGTTGCTATAAGCTCTAAGTCTTCTCCAATTCTAAGTCTGCTCCCACGACCGTAGCTAAAGCAGCCTTTGACAATCACTTTCCCCAGCTGTATAGCATCACCACCTGGTGGCTCAGAAGTTAGAACCCTACCAAGCACAGAGTAGATGCTCATAATATATTTGCTGAATGAGTAACTGAATAAATAATTAAGTAATCCCATGTTTATTTCATAATGTAACTCTGAAGTCCTCGAGGAAGTCTTTGTGCAGTATACCTTTGTATGCCCACCATGTTTAACTCCGAACCAGGCATATTGAGGATCTTCAGGGAAATATATGGATGATGCTTGAATAAATGGTTCTCATTTAAATCTACAGTAACCATAGCACAAGTCCAGACTTGTTCATTACTGTATTGAAACCATGAACTAAATAGAATTCTAAAAACAGTATTCAGAGTGTTGTTGAATAATTTTATGTAATATGTATAAAGATGTAATTAAGACAGTACTTTATACTATTGGGAAAAAGATACAGTATCACACATTCTCTGTAGAGAAAATAGCATGCTTTGGACACATTATAAATATATACACATATATATGTACATTTAATAATAGGATTAAAGACTTTAGGAAGTTTACTCAGAACCAAATTAGACTCTAACTCTAGGAAGCAATTTCTAGTAGTTCCTTCTTTGCAGTATAAAAATGAAAACACAGCTCATCACCGCCCTAAAATTCAACCAGATTGTATTACCTGTTGTTCTCTGAGGTCATCTTCATACCTCCATATCTGCTGATGCAGCCCCTCCCACCAGGAATCCCTTGTCTTCACTCATATTCGCCTTTAAACACCCTACCCATCTTGAGAAACATCGTTCAGGCCCCTCCTTCTCTGAGAAACTTGTGTTTATCAGATGTGGTTGTACCTTTATTGAACCCAGTAACAACATTCTGTGGCCATCACTACTATTTCACATACCTGATTCTATCTATTTTCATACAGATGTCGTGAATGAGTCTTATTCCCCATAGTAGCTTGCAAGACTCTTGAGAGCAGTGGCTCCTTTGCTTGTCTTTGCTTCCCAGCCGAGTGCCTTGAATACGAATGGCATCCATGTTGTATGAAAACATTCAGTTCTACTGAATTGAAGTGGAACATTCAGTTCCCCCTTAGGTGCTGACCTACTACATTTAAAGAGGACAAGGGAGGCTCAGGATTCCCAGGGTGTTCACATACATGTAGCATTTTATCCGAACACTGTCTCATCCTCATTGTAGCTTTACATCAGCTGTTGGTGGACACAGGAAGAATGATCTAGAGGGATATGCAGAATCTTGACTTTGTAGTTTAGCTGCTCACTCACCCCTGACTCCTCTATGCTTGCCTACACATGATTCCCAAATCCAAGGCATAGTAGAGGCTGGCAGTACCATCTGAGGCATATTCCAGGCCAAGCCCTCAGTAACTATGGTAGTAGTAAAAGGTAAACCAGATGGTGGGACTATATTATGTAAATGACCCAAAGGTGGCCTTCATGTATGGGGCCGTAAGTGTTTATTTCTTCGCTGTGAGCTGAGACTCAATAGCTCAAATGGTTGCTGGTGCCAAGCTCAAATTTTGCATATGGAATTATTATTAAAAAAAAAAAAAAAAGTGGATTTTTAGAACATTTAGAGCCTGTCTCCTTAGCACAGCCTGTGCAACCTCACCTCACATCTGCTGGCCATTGATAAAAGGAGCCTGTGGGTAGGACACTCCCAGCTGCTGCTCTTCGGATATCTCTGACCCAGCAGGCTACTAAGCAACCCCCTAAACTTGTGCGCCGCTTTCGCGACCCTTGCTCCACCGGAACTCCCTCGCCTGCTTCCCTTCGGGATGATGGTCTCCTGGGAGACTTCGGCTCTCACGAGACCCTGTCCATGCACCTCCCTACAACGCTTATGGGGTGGTACTGCCCATCGTGGTCATGCCTTCTTCCCTCTAGATCAGCTCCATATCCCTTGAACAGACCAGCATCAGATTTCTTTCTCAGAAAGAAAAGAAAAAGTAAAATAAATATATTTATTCATTCCTGAGAAGGAAACCATTATCAAAATTACATTCATATTTTAGCCTTATGAATAAATGAATTCATGTTATTACTCATTAAAAGAAATAACTCTTTCCTTTTTGTCACATATATGTAGTTATATATATATGTGTGTGTATATGTATTTCCTTTTTTATGATGCTTTGCTCTTTTTTATTTTAACTCACACTTTTGATTTCTCACCCTTTTTTTCCCTTTTAAACAGTCTCCTGGGCTTTCCTTCCACAGCTTTCTGCATTCTCCTGAGGAATAGATAGAATCTTAATCGGGTATAACTTTATGTAATACATGAAGATTAAAAAAATAAGCACAGAGAAATCAGTCTAGAGTGTGAGCATGATGTTCAAACACGCACCTCCTGGTCCACAAGTTACCCAGCAAGAAAATCTGCTGAGCACGCTTTCCGTGACTTGAACATGAGCTGTACAATCTTTATCTAGCATGGGGAGATTACGGCTATTAGACTTATTATGTTTTTCTTTTTTTTTTTCCTCGTCCTCTTTACTTAAACTATATCCTCGATGAAGAAACACTTGCTCACACAGGCATTCTCTCAGCCCTCCTCTGCAGGCCCCGGGACTGGTGTTTTACTTGCCCCTTAGATACCACTGAACCCTTCCATGGCTTTCAGTCACGATTAACGTTAATAACGCCTTGGCCTCCCCCTGTGTTCCCCTTCTCCAGCTGTGACTGAATGTGAGCTTCTCCACTGCCCCAGCCCCCCATTGCATCATGGAAGGGAGCTCTTGACTTTCATCTAGCCTGATTATGCAGGTATGAGTTTCCCATGGCAGCTGGCTGAGATCTCCGTGGCAGCTTGCCTCCCCCTGGCATGTATGCTGTCACCAAAAGGCACTTTTAAGTCTTCCTTTGCTACACATCCTTTATAGCTCTTTGCTAGACAAAACAAATCCTTAAGAGAAAAAAGACAGTGGAGGGGGGCAGGGAGTGGGGACCACAAAGGAATCAGAGGGGAGGAACAGGAAGAGGAGTAAGCAAGGACTTCCCTTCTCTTCAAGTGCCCCATTTAACATGCTTCTATAAAGCTATTAAAGGGGACTCACAGGCTTTTTTGAAGAAGGAAACCAACGTTTACCAAGGCTTTTATGTAAATGCTTACTATTACCCTGATGTAATAGCAAGCATTTAAACTGCATCACTCTTTAAAAGTTGACCATAAATTAATTCGATGGTCACTATTATTTTATTTTACCAAAGGGTAAATTGTATAGTTATACCACCTAATTAGTGAAGATAAGGGCTTAGCTTATACTCCGGACACCTGCAGCTCTCTCCTACCCACAAGTTTATTCAACCTCATGGCAAATCGGAAATAGGTATTAAACCCTAGTTTTAGATGAGGACTCTGAGATTTGGGAATTTTTCTGTTCATTTCTATATACGTATATGTGAGTGTACTGTCTTTTACGAGGAACTGTAGTATCCTACAGAAATACTAGAAGCAGTAAGATTAGATCCTCAAAATTGAGAGGGTTGCCCCAAATTTAGACAGCAAGGTGATGAAAAGGCATCAAGTACAAATACATCTAACTCAAAACCCTCTCGCCTTCCAATACAGCCTATTGACTCCTCAAAGTAGCCTAGACAAGAAAATAAGGCTGTCACATTCTCGTAGGATATTTCTGGATGAAATTTTTGTTAGGTGTTATTGATTTGTAATAATTCTAACCTCAGTTGGTCATATTCATCAGAGGACTCTTATAGTTATTTGAACCCCTAGTACGTATGTACTCACCTATGCAACAAAAAATAAATGGATAATCTGACAAGTAACAACTTATTCTATTAAGAAAAAAAGGAATCAAAGCATGCTTCCTTTCATGGGTCATCAAAATAAGGCCGTATTTAAGGTGGGCGAAGGTATTTAACGGGCTGATTTTGGATATTGACTTTTGATCACCAATCTGAGGAACCTCATCAAATAACTACAGGGAGGAAATACTACCACCTGGAGCAAAGAAAGACAGTGTGAGAGTAAGGGATCAAGGTGCCTACTGAGGAAGCAAGAAAATCTGCTAAGAGCCAGATTCTCAGCTTAACATACGGTCATGTTATTGGGGCATTCGATATATAGTTAATAGGGCCTGTTTGTCTTCACTGTAGCGCTTTTGAATTCCTATTTCCCACCATATCATTGATTTGTAAATTACTGAAATTTGACATGACCTTCACCATCCTGGTAGTAGTAGTTCTTGTTTTATTTTTTAATGGGCAAACCTAATCCAGTATTTGAAAGCAGTTATTTAAACTTCTCTAGGAAGATTCATTTGCCTGTCCTTTGTTCACCTACATTCATATGAACATCATAGCTATTACCAATATGCATTTCCTTGGATTTTTAACATATCTTTATTCTCTAGTAAATGATGAAATTCTTAAAGGATAAAACTCTAGCATTATAATCTGTTTGTAAGGTTTTAGCTTTGTTCAGAGTAAGTCGTCGATAAACAATTGATAGTGAATGTATTAGATAAGGCACATTTTATGTTGAAAAGTACAGAGTGGTTTGTTGGCCACTTTAAGTGCCACAATTTACAGAAGGGAGGAGTAGGAGGTGTTTGATATATTCTGCTCGCCTGTGCTATTCCTCGGGGGACTGGACAGTTATGGATAGCATCGGAGGGTTCCCTCCTGGTTGTCTGGCTTCCTTTTGGGCGTGGTCGAGTGAAGTCCAATCAGGCATCAGGAGTGAGGGAAAGCAAGCCAGGGGGTCTACTACCTTGCCTTCCTTGTCCTGGGTCACCACAGTTGGATGTGTCCCTCTACCAGAGGCAATAATTCCTGTCAACCCCGATCCTCTCCACACCCTTCATTTGCTGGGTTCTATACCCACCCTGCTTATTTCTTATTTATTACTTATTTCTTCAGACCCCAAAGTGGAAAAATCCCTCTGCTGTCATCAGCTCCGGGAGTACTGCCCCAATCCGCATTCTATTCTCTAAACCCATCCACACACTTGAATACAGTCCCTTTATGAAACTCTCTTCAATTATGTACTTCGAGAATGCTGTTTTGTGCCGACAAAGAAGATATTGAAGTATCAGATGTAACACTTGACAATTATTTACAGAGTGCCCCTCTATGGCAGGTGTCTTGAGTAACACAAAAATGTGAAAAGCAAAGGCTGTATCTTTAAAAATTAAAGCTGAAATTCGAAAAATTCAGGTCCTTAACTCGTGGCCTTTTCGACATGACTCCAAATAATACCTTCTATTTTCTCCTGCTGTACTGCACTGATCTAATTTGAATTTTCACTGTGCTGGACAAAGGATTAGGTACAGTTACATGAATGTAGGCATATGTCTCAATAACAAGAAATGGAAAAACTGAAGGGTGGTAGAAATTAAAACATGACTCCCATCACCACAATACATTTATAAAATCAGCTTTATATTTTTAAAGGACTTTTTCTTCCCAATATCTAGTTCCACAATGGACTCAAAATAAACAAAGATTAAGGCACAGATGATTGCACTCTAAAATTTCAATTCATCTTTATGAAATCATGTGACACAAATTTTAGTTCTTTCTCAAGTGTCTTTCCTGGATACTTTCTAGTGTGCTATGAATACAATTTGAAGAGTCCAGTTGAAAAGGACCTCATGAATTTGTAGAATTTTTCTTTAGAAAAGCAACTAAGGGTGTTTGGATTATAAATGGGTAGAAAATATATATATTTTTTAAGAGTAAAGGAAAACCTTGACTAATATATAAAAAGGAGTTATGCTTTATACAGAAATACATACTACTGCTTTAAGGCTTATTAAATTGTTCTTTTTCAAACATATGGAGAAAACGTTTCACCGATAGTGAAATAGACTGAGTTCACTTTTAAGTCAGAGGGACTTGACCTTTATCAAGTTAACTAAGCAAAATTTATTGCTATTAATACCATTTTTCTCATTTCTAGTTCCACATGTTCCATGTGCTCCTATTTTGACAATATAAAATTTAAGATTGTATCCTATTGAATGTATACCTGGGGTGGAGAGAGATTCAGTTTTTAGGCTATAAATATCAAATTCGAGTAGTAATTAATTAACATTCTTTAATTTCCCAACTGATTACTATTTCAGGTAGAAATTATACATTTGGCTGTAATTAAATGCTCATAAAATATGCAAATTCCATAATTTTTCAGATAAGTCAATAAAGTAACATTTATTGAGTAGCTGCTTTTTAATAGTATTTATGAAAAAAACGCATTTTAGTTCCTAATATATGCCAAGTAATGCCTAAAAGAAAACACAGGAAACATTCTAAAAATACTTGCAATTTAATGGGGGGGAAAAAAAAAACAAACTAGATAACAATTGTGTGAAGAGCTGCCAGCTGAATATGTGTGTGTATGTACAAATTAAATCACAAAAGTAAGAACAATTATATTCGTCAAGATAAGTTAAGTTATACTGTGATAACGAACAATCCCCATAATCTATGTGACTTAACATGATTACATTTTACTTCTCTCTCATTCTGTATATTAAATAAAGGCAAGTGGATCGCCATAGTTTTATAGACACCCAGGGTTTGAGCTAGCAAAGGCCCAATCTTGACACATGCTTTAATATTCACCGTGACAGAGCATATGTGACAAATCAGACACTGTATTTTAAAGCTTCTACCTGGAAGTGATACATTTCAATTCTCCTTATCTTTGATTGGTCCAAAGAAATCATATGACCACAGTTATCTCCAGAGAAAGTGGGGAAGCACAACGTGTTTAGAAAAAGAACACAGTTTTAAATCTATATTTATAACTCAGAGAATATTTCACAGAGAGAAGGTAATACTTGAAATAACTCCTAAAATAGGAGAAAGAATTTTTCCAGGCAGAGTAGTTATTTCAAATAATTTTGTACCCTGATCTGTTCTAGATCTCTTTTTTAACTTATTTTTTATTTAAGAATCTGTGATAAGAAACAAGGATTTATCTTTAGAATTATTAGTCAATATGTTTATGAGATCTTTCCATACACATATGCTATAGACACAATGACTTGATATTTTTTAAAAGACTAAAATATTTCACCAGTATTTAAATTTTTTTCTTCTGTGTCCTTTGTCACATACACACACTAATCCCAATGTTTTTTAAAGTTTACAAGTATGTTCTAAATTATTTTTGAGGTTTGGGTTTTCTCTCACTCTAAATATTTCCATCTAGTTGTTTGCTCTATGTCATTTTCAAAGCAAAACTAGATGCTATGATTTTTATTTATTTATTAAATGACCTTTACATATTTTTTGATGTCTCAATGTACTGGAAGCCCTTTATATATAAAAAAGAAAGGATAAAAATAAACACACAGATAAAATGCTTTTCTTAGAAACCAAAAAATCATGTTTTCTTATTATTGAATAGAATTTGAACTTAGTAAGGTTGGTGTCTTCTTCAAAATTCAAAAGTGATAGCATTAAAGCATAGTCTGGACTTGGGAGATTCAATTTACTAGTCAATCTTAGAACAGTCATTTGAAGGTAAATGTTCTATTCGAGGGAATTCATCTGTGGAAGAAACTATAGTAGATTTGATATATTTTTAAATGAGTCCAAAATAAAATTCCAGTAAAACATTAGAAAGGTTATCAAAGGATGTAGATACATGAGAAAAAAGTTGTAGTTTTATTTCTACTTTTTTTCCTGAAGATAATATTGGATAGTGGGACTTTTGGTAATATATTCAGTTTTCTTTAAAAGCCATACTTTTTCTTTTTTCCTAAGTATTGAAAAAAGAATAAATGCTGCCAAAATCCCACCAGTCTTTCCAAAGGAATTAAATTGATTTCCATTTTTAACTGCAGATGCAGCTCCCTCCTTTTTTTTTTTAAACAAAATTCCCTCTTTTCACTCACTTTATTGCCTGTTCCCATACTTGTTCTCATTTCCTCCAACTACCTACTTCTCTTCTCTCTAGTCAGACTATAATTTCCTGCCAGAATGTCCTGAGTTTTAATATTTTCAATTCTAACTTCTGGTTTTACAGTAGTTTTTTCTCCTGTATTTCAGTGAAATGCTACTGTTTTTTTTTTTTTTAAATTCCTTGATTAAGAGAAATCAGAAATCCCCAGGTGCTTGCTCCTGGATGCACTCAGAATGTCTGTGAAGAGTCCCTGGAATGCTCACAGATATTTATTACTATATTTATTGTACAGATGAGGAAATGAGGTCCAGAGATATTATTATAAAAATTATTATAATAGTTAATGTGTTTCTATCTCCTAGTCACTGATTTGTCTGTTTCCGTAATTATTTAATTCACACAATAATTCTAAGAGGTAGATAACATTATTTCCATTTTATAAAAGAAAATGAAACTCAAAAATATTTTTAAAAATTGGCCTATAGAGTATGGACTTTTAACAAATTCTCTATAAAGAGGTATTTTAGTATTCACAAAATGATCCATAGAAAAATTATCCTAATCTTTATGACTTTTATTTTACACTTATTTATGAATTGACCCTAGCTCTCATATTGGATTCATATATTAGAAACCAAAATATTACATGTGGACGTTGATGAGTCTTGAGGTCAAGATGGTGTCTGGGTCTGTTTGGGCTAGTATAACAAAATACTGCAGATTAGGTAGTTTAGGAAAAACAGAAACTTATGTCTCACAATTCTGGAGGCTGGAGGTTGGAAGACTAAGGTCAGGCCCCAGCATATGTTCTTGTAAAGGTCCTCTTCTTGGTCATAGCTGGCATCGTCCCTCTCTGTCTTCACATAGTGACAGGGGCGAGGTAGATCCCTGAATCTTCTTTTATATGAACACTAATCCCATTCACGAAGGCTATACTCTCCATTAAATCCATATCCTTTTCCATGTAACTCTGCATGACTTGCCCTATGGGTGGAGTATATTTTCCGGTGCCATGATATTGGACGTTGCTACATGAATTTCTTTGCTTAAAGCAATGTTAGTAAACATGATATGGCCTTAAAACTGTGTATATGGTCTGCTGTAAGAACATGACATAAGTAACTTCTGATTAAAAAAATAATAATTAGAAAACACATGCGACACAGTTAAGCCTAACTCATAATTCAGAGCCCAAGACTAGTTAATCCCAAATCAGAGCCGCAGTGGATGCACATACTCTCTCTATATTTGATATTATTAAAAAACAAAACAAACAAATAAAAAATTAATTCAGATATCAAGTGGTATTCAATGGTATGCTGCAACGCTGAATAGCAGGTATTTGAAAATACAAAATCATTTAAGAAAAACGAATAGTCAGATATTAAAATGTTATTCTTTAAAAGATGGGGAATTTGCTGTTACATCCCATCACTTAGACCAGGGGTTCCAGCTCATACAGAGATCATCTGTCTCATAAAACCTGATTCAGAACTTGACAATTTTTTTCTTATAATAATTTAGCATATTAGTTATTCATGAAATTCTTCTTCATTTTACTCCTGTGATTTTTAGTCAGCTCCCACATGGTGGGCTCCCAATTCCTTCCTCTTCTAATCTACAATGTCTCTATAACTTAAATAATTCATGTCTCTAAGTTAATTCTAAATGCTCAGATAAAATTTCATCGATGGCATTGTGTTTGTAATTTCCTGTTTATATTAATTTTCTACTTTTATCCAATGATCATATTGGGTATGTGTGTGTATATTAAATTACTATATATATAATATGTATATATATATATGGTGTCTGGGTCTGTTTGGGCTACTATAACAAAATACTGCATATAGATTATGAATGTGGGTCCTCAAGCAATTTAAGCCTGAAATATCATTGGAGGCAAAAATGGCAAAAATGAAGCTATCCTACTTCAGCCACATTAGGAGAATGCAGTATTCTTTGAAAAGGATTATAATGCTGATAAAAACAGAAAATAGCAGGAAAAGAGAAAGACCAAATATGAGATGGACCGACTCCATAAAAGAAGCCATAGGCATGAGTCTACAGGAGCTGAGCAGGGCTAATGAGGATAGTACATTGTAGATGTCACTCATTCATAGGGTCGCCAGGAGTGGGGGTTGACTCAACATCCACATGAATGTGGGTTCTGCAGACTGTTTGGATTCAACCACAATTACTTAATCTTCTTAAGCTTTAAATGCCTGTTCTTGCATGGGTTAATATTAGTACTTGCCTTATAGTTGCTGCCAGCATTACAGTAAGTCAAAACTTTTTTTTCTCACAGTGATTGGCACATAATAAGTGCTCAGTGGGCAGTGTGGGAGGCTGTGGGGAAGGGATCCTATAAGGCAAAAGACTGCCTCTGTGTTAGCAAACAGGGACCAGCACAATATGAGCTGAACCTGCCTTGATCAATCTACGACGCTACAAGATACCATCTTTGTACACTAAATGCCATTCATGCAATTCCTCCTTGCTTTAGAATATGTTTTATTATGCTGCCTATAATATCTTAAATCTTCTCTTCTTTCTCCAGCAGCCAAACTTCTTCTCTTTTTTAAGATTCAAGTCATATACTACCTCCTCTGAGAAACCCTCTGTGATTCATCTATGATGTATCAATCACTTTATCTTTATTGTTCCTATAATATTTGTTTTTACTATAATTACAAGTCTATATGTGAAACACCCATCAAACAGTCAACAGCACAATGATTAGGGTCATTCGTATTAATCTCCGTAACACTAATGCCTATGACTGTGCTCAGCATGTTTTTATTAAATGAATGAATGAATAAGCAAATGTATGTATGCAAAAATGAATGAGAATGACTTTTCACTTTTCATGAAATAAATATTAACACGTGAAGAAGACTCTCTACATATTTGTATTTTCTGCCAAAATGAATAAATATAGAACCATTCTTAAATTTAATTTTCCATATGTCCACATGTCCAGAGAACTGTGAATACCACAGAAACCGTTGCAAATATTCCTTAATGTAATTTTAAGTGAGTTCATCAGTTACTTTTAATTATATAATTTCAATATGTTGAGTTTCTGTGAGTTCTGGTGATCTTGTTATAGTCTCTAAATTGGGTATTCTCTGTCCACATTTGGAGAGCACAGTTGGATGTCTTCACAGTCTTAAATAATTGTGATACTAATTTAACTGCGATAGACTAGCTCCAACACCATCTTCGCTACACAAGAAATTTAATTCCAAAAGAAGAGTAGAAAATCCTTCAGCATTAGATGCTTTTCCATATTGTCTTTAATTTCACTAATATTTTCAATTTAAATTTGTATGTATAGTTTATTTATAACAATAATCTTGTCAGACTGGGTACTCACTATGTGCCAGGCATTGTGTAGACTTTAGGTAAATTACTCATTGAATTGTAAGTTGACACTAAGAAGCAACTTTCATTATCTTCATCATATAGATAGAAGGACAGTCAGGTAGGCAGACAGATAAATATGGAGGCTCAGATAAATTAATTTGCCTGCAGACACATATTTAATAAGCATCCAAATTCAATTCAAATTCAATGGCTTTGAATTCAGTTCTGAAATATTTCAAATTCCTTAATCTTTTCATTGTGCCACATGGCCCTTTCTGCTGTTTTGCACTTAAAAGAGGAGCTTAGTTGTTCATTTAGAGTATGTAATAAAGTATTTCATAACTGAAACAATGCCAGCCATATACACGTACACACGTGCACACACACATACACACACACACACACACTCACACACACACACATATCCATGGACTGACTTTGGTCCCCATTCCCCAAACCAGGCAAAGTCTTGACATGTAATTATAATATGCCAGGCATAGCCTACAAGGCCAGGGGGTAATTTTCTCCTTATGTTCTTTTGATATAAATGAGCAGGAAAGGCAAAAAATATTCCGGTCTGCCTCTTATTAACCAAATGAACATCTGATTGACCTGCTCGAAATGAAGTCTTTAATGTAATTTATGGATCTTAGCAAAGTTCTGCCCAAAGCACTGTTATAAAGATGAATAAAAGCATTATTACCAAGTTAACAAAAATATAGCTCCTTGATACAGTAATTTAAATAGAATTCATGATGCAACTTAAGTACATGATGAGTATAAAATGGGAGAATGAAAATGATGAATTGCACATATGTTGGGCAGAATGTTAATATTTTTATCAGATTGAGTATATTAACTAAGAAGGTAAATTTTATCATTAAATTTTTAGTTTTCTTATTTTATAGAATCCTGTGCATTTCCAATATAGCACTCATTAAATTTATAAATTAAATAAATATATTTTTTTGGCTTAATCCTTATTTTCCATTAATAAAACTTTTTTCCAGAGCAAGAGCTAAGTTTATTATGTATCTCCAGTCCCAAGCGCATAGTAGGTGCTTAGAAAATATGTTTTTGCATAAATCAGTGATGAATATATTTAGATAGACTTATTCATTACTGGTGTAATAGACGACAACCCATGTAAAATATTATATTAACATAACATCATTTTAAACTATTTCAAAATGCAATATAAAGAGTTCCAAACTCAGTTTTGCTATGTACTAGTTATATGATGTTGGCTAAATTATTTAATCTCTCCTTGCTTAGTTTCCTTATCTTAAATTAATAATATCTACCTCATAGCATTTTTTGTAGAGATTTCATGAATTGAGAAAAATGTTTAGTGTAGTATCTAGTAGGGATTACATAAATGTTAGATTTTATTTTTATTCTTCATTAAATATGAGGCTTTCTCTTCTCCATTATTATACCCAGCTACATTGTCAGGGTGAGGTTGAGGAAGATATTGCTATATAAGGAATAATTCCTAATCCCTTTATCAGGACTTTTATGTCACCAGAAATTTTCTATTAGGGCAGTCAGTTTTCATTAGAAACCATTGCCTTTCATAATTAAGCAGATTATGGTAACTCTAGATAAAACAAACAAATGAAGGAATGGAGATAGGTTGTCACAAGGAGGACTATAAACTTGGCATTCAATAGACCTACCTTCAAATCCAGTTATGAGCATGATCTTAGATAAGTAAATTTATGAATTTTGATTTCTTCATCTGTGAAATGGGATTGATTTAAAATGGTTTTCGAGATGATAATGTGTAGAATCTTACCAAAGTTTTAATTTCTGACAATTTGATATCTCTTCTTTGATTAATACCTTTGTCAACTACTGCCTTCCCAAACAACCTAAAATTCCACGGCCAAGTGATTTAAAATTTGCTCTCTCTTGTCCCAGAAGAATGAGTGCTGGACAGTAGTAAATTGCCATATGGTTTAGCACCCATGGCACTGAAAGACTCATACAGATTTTGAGCCAAAATTCTAGTTCTTGCACACTCTCGAATGCAAAGGACAGTATTTCTAAGCCTTTGGGTAGCCGTGTTGTGTCTATAATACTTATTCTGTTTAATCATAACAAAGATCAAATGAGATAATGTAAGAGAAAATATATTCAAATCCAAATGTGCTATATAAATGCACTAGATTGGGTGATATTTGCTTCGGGGCCCAATCGGACAAGCTCCATTCATTTGGAATCCAGTCGGCATTTCTAGGGAATGTGGCTGGGCATTTGACACCCATGAATTATAAAACTATAGACCTATCTCCAAGTATCGTGAGGGTCATTTTGATTCATTCTGCTCAAGCTTCACTGCTAACAAATCCACTGAAATATAGCCCAGCCCACTCAATACACCTTATCTACCAAGCTCTATGCACATCTTCCACATATGGAGTTGTCCATTAGGGACACATACTGTTTCAGGCTCTGCTTTTTTTTAGCAAGAAAAATATTGTTGCTATCCCGTTTCCAAGTTAAAACTCTAATTTTGTAATGCTATCTTATGTTTATACTGAATAAGTTAACACAGAGACCATAACACAAACAACTTAGTCTTTATTTCAAGTGTACCAATTACAATACTAAAGTCAAGAGGCGGTGTGTTAGTTTGCTAGTGCAGCCGTAACAAAGTACCACCAAATGGGTGACTTAAATCACAGAAATGTATTGTCTCACAGTCCTGGAGGCTAGAAATCTAAGATGAAGATGTCAGAGGTTGGTTTCTTCCCCGATCTCTCTTTTTGGCTTGTAGATTGCCATCTTGTCCTTGTGGTGTCTTCACTAATCTATCCTCATAAGGATACTAGTCATATTAGATTAAGGTCCATCCCAGTGGCCAGATTTTAGCTTAATTACCTTTTTAAATAAATACAGTCACATCTGAGGTATGGGAGGTTAATTTTTGGAGGCTACAGCTCAGCTCAATGGTATTGCAACTACAAAGCAAACACTTCTAAGGGAAGTTGATGAAGTATTTTAAAACATCTTATCCACTTAGTTGATTAACGAAATTTAGCAAACATTTGCTAAATAGTAACTTGCAGCAGGAAACTACATTATCTTCTAAGAAATAATGTGGAGACACATGTAAAATGAAAATCAGAATCCTACAATTTTTAATTACCTTTATAACTACCCTGAGAAATTATGGTCATTTTAGGAAAAAGTAAATTGAGGTAAAAGAGGTTAAATTACTTGTTAGAAAGCATATAGATAGTAGGTAGCAGTCCTGTTAATCAATCCCAGAACTATCAAAATCCAAAGCCCATAATTTTTTATTTTATTAGTATTTTTTGTTTTTGCTCTACTATGCACACTCTGTAGGAATTCATAAGGAGGCTGGAATAATCAGCTATTATTATTTAAATCTATTTCAAAGAATAAAATATTTACAAAGGGATTGTTTCAAGGGTAAGCTTCAGAGTATGACCTTAATACTCATACCCAAGAACCACTGCACTCCCAAACAACTCTAACTTGTGCAACCCAGTTGTTAAAAATTTTTTCCCTCTGGTCACAGAAGGATGGACACTGGGCAATAAGAACCTTTGGTGTGGTTCAGCAGCCAGAGGATTAGAAGATGAATCTAAAAATTTCAGAAGAGAGCAAGGAATCCATTAATAAAAACAGAAAAGACAGAATAAAGAAAATCATAGGCCTGGGAGGGCACGGTGGGATCAGGAAGCAAAGAAGAATCTGGCTCATTAATATGTATGGTGAGAGAAGATGTGAAATGACCTCAGCAAACTAGCTAAGGGACAGATTTCGGAAGACATCGACTGCCACTTTAAGAGATTTATATAATAGTTTCTATGCCAGTGGCTCCAAACATTTGTTTTGCAAAGAAAACACCTGGAAGGCTTAAAAACCTATCCCCAAGGTTATTTTTCTTGCACCCTAGAAAATTCTGAGGCCAGGCTTCCAGGTGTCACACATTGAGAACTATTTCTATGAGCAATGCGTAGCCAGGAGCGATTGGGGAGCAAGACTGTGACAGATACTGGCAAATGAGGATTGGGAAGCTGGGAGACCATTTAGATTATTTCAGTAGCTGTGAAGGTGATTATAAATTCCAGATATTTCACAATTTAATACACATATAGTGTTCTTTTATTCAATTTAATGGAAGGAAAGTTGTTTGTTATTTTAAGCTAAGATCGAAACTGTATTCAATCTCAAATAATCTCAGAAAGCATTTTAATTCTTGGTAAGTATCTGGGTTGCTTATCGGATTGTTTTTTCTTTAGCTTAAATCTAATAAGATAATAAAGCCACTAAGAAAGGATTAGTGATCCCTGACCTGTTCCACTAAGATGCTTTTACCACTAGTATTATGAATCAACTGAGCTGACTTAAGTAAAATAAACGACATCCTTTACTTTGTTTAATCTGGCAGTCAGAAAAACCCAGGTCTTTCTCAATGTTCCTGCCAGAATTTCCATTGAGTTCATCGTAAATCCTTTCTCCTCTGAAGGAACATGGCCTCCTTTTCTAGTTGTCTGCCCTGTTCCCAAGAGCAATTCTGGGAAAATACAAGGTGGCCAACTCAAGAGTATACACATAAAATTGTCCACAAATACAGAGGAGCCTCAGTTAATCAGAATTCTGTCAAAATGGGGGCTTCCATTTAACTAAATTTTCTCATTAACAGAAGGTTTGTCTTATACTTCTTTGGTTTCAAACTATGTTGAAAATCATGAGGTAGAGACCACAGATGGTCCCAGACTTACAATGGTTCGATTTCAAAATTTTCAAATTTACGTTAGTGTGAAAGTGGTATGTGTAATAAATTATACAAGATAGTCAATAACTGATTATAAAAATAGGCTTTATGTTAGATGATTTTGCCCAACTGTAGGCTAATGTAAGTGTTCTCAGCACATTTAAGGTAGGTTAGGCTAAGCTGCGATGTTCAGTAGGTTAGATTAAGTGTATTAAATGCGCTTTCCACTTGATATTTTCAATTTACAATGAGTTTGTCAGGACATAATCCCACTGTAGGTCAAGGAGCATCTGTAGTTTCTGTCCTGCCTATAACTGTCCTCTCAGAAACAGTATGTATAGACTTTCACTCAGAATGGTACTCAAACGTGCACACATACGTAGACTATAAACAGAGTGTCCATCAGGCATTCCTTCAGCAAAAAGGATTTATTCTGGAAAAAGAAAGGCTTGCCATCCAGTATGTGCAACCATGGCTGGCTACGTGCAAGGAAAGGAGAGAGACAAAGAAGAGCACGCTCCTCTATAGGAGGGGAAGAGGAAGTACAGGAGGGGCCGTGACAGCCACAGCATTCTGTCTGTTGGGCTTTTGTGACTGACATAAGCTGTGAGTTCCTCCTACAGTCCCCCCACCAATGTCTGTCTTGGTGTAGGTCTCTGTCATAAATTTTGACACATATATTCATGTAGACATAGTTTGTGATACACGGCTGATGCCTGTATATAATTTTTGCTTAGTACAGCAAATTTTAGCCAAGGGGGGTTTACATGGTATTACTGATTAGAAATAATAGCTCCCTTCCAGCCTTACATCAAATTGTTTCATTAAAGAAAATATATCCATTTATTCATTTACTTATTCATTCAATGGTTTTTGACTCACTGCTCTTCCTAAAACCCTGACTAGAATAGGAATTCCCACGTAACAAGGAAAGATACCTCAAATCTTCAACTGCTTTTTGGTCCTGTGCTTCTTATATTCTTTCGAGAATATTTTGTAACCATGCAAATACGGAATGTCTCAAGAATGAGTTTCTTCTTCAACATGCCTTTTATTTGAGGACGGGTTACAAGATGGGTGTATACATAAGAGAGAAATTCAGGAGATGGAGAAGTCTTGAGCCACTTAACGGCAAATACCATTTGGAAGAAGAGACATATTCATTCTCTGGTCAATACTTATTGGGACTATGGAGTCAGGTTTAATAAAATAGTCATTCTATTTTTATTTGTAAGGCCAGAATAAGTATCAAAAACACTGACTTTTGTACTTATCAAATAGTATTGTTATCCTTTACTGACGAATGTTCTGGTTGAAATCAACTTTTTTAAAAAAGATATTAGGTTGTTGTATATCAGATCATAAAATCATTTTTCAATGAATATACCTGGTTTCAGTTTGAACTGGTTTTTGATTTTTTGTTTGTTTTATTTTAGAAGCTTGGTTCAATTTTTGTAATTTAGATTATTTGGAGATTTGACAAAAGATTTTGTTTCAATCTTATTTCTTAGATAGATATGACCTGACAGTTACAAATCACTTTATCTTGATTTGTCTTCAGAGAAAATGCTGTGCTAAATTCTGAGAAATTTTCAATTGTGTAGTAAGCTTGTTGGATAAAATTCACTATTCATTCACTCATTCATTCATTCATGATTTCTT
Organism: Pteropus medius; assembly: GCF_902729225.1. NCBI lineage: Eukaryota > Metazoa > Chordata > Mammalia > Chiroptera > Pteropodidae > Pteropus > Pteropus medius. The sequence continues at coordinate 4,954,972 of NW_024349804.1, read as the reverse complement.
TCATTTAATAAGTACTTCCTGTACGTCTGCAATGCATTGGATTCTATATTAAATGCTGAGTGCTGGACTAGTCGAATAAGAGATGATTATTCAAGATGACATAGGAAAAGATACTTGGCATAACTGTGTACATAATGCCAAGAAAGTACAGAATAAGGGTACCTTATGAAAAGTATGGTATTCCGGAATGGCTTTTTGAAGAGACTAGGATGCAGGGGATATTAAGAATTAATACTATGAGACATTTGGGAGATATGGAGTAGTACAGTACAGTAGGTGTCAGCACTGGGCACGTGGCAGTCACGAAAGAGGAGAGCATTAGGAAGGGGCCAAATTATAGAAGGTCTTCTTTTTAAACTATGCCATAAAGGAGCTGTAGAAATTATGAAGGTGCTATTTTGATCAGCTTCATATTGAGGATTTTGGTTGTCATCAGTCTTTTTATAAACAAATATGATGAGCTGGTGATAATTAACAATGATAGGATTTGAGTCATGCTTCTCTACATTTTCTTCATACTGTGACCTTGTCCTAGAATGCCTTTGTCCACTATTCCTATGTGGAAGATTCCTGCTCATTTTTAAAAACTGATTTCAGGATCAGTGTTCTAGGAAGCTGTCTCCTACCTCCCGATCCCCCAGGCGGTCACACCCCTTCTTTGTGCCTTTCCATGGCATATTAACGCCCAATCCATTGCAATTGCCCTGACATTGCATCTGTCAGGTTCCTCCACTGACCTATGAGATTTATGAGAAAGTGATTGTGACTAACTCATCTTTGAATGCTTTGTGTCTAGCTTATGAAATAAAATGAAATAGAGAGTCAATCAATGCTTGTTGAAAGAATGAATGGGCCATAAGCCTTTCTAAGGAAAGATTGGCCCCCTAATCAATACTGTTTTACCTCCTTTCTCCTTTGGCATCAAAAACACCTTCAATTGGATTATTTTAAAAGAAATTGTATGCTTTGCTATTATATGCTTAAAAGTTAAAGCATGCATATTGTCAAAGTTTTAAAAATTCTAAAGAGCAAAGACCAGAAAAACATACATACCAGAGTCTTACCACCTACAGATAATTAATGATAACATTTTGGAATATGTACTTACAACTTTTAAAAATTTTATTTTAAAATGGTTGATTTTGTTTTGTTTTGTACTGTACATGATACTTGACAATCACTTTAGTTAAACTTAATATATCGTGAAAATGTCCAGTTTATTAAAATGTTTTCCTCATTCAGTTTCTTAATGACTGCATGATATTCCATCATATGGGTTTGCTATAATTTATTAGGCATTTTCCTTTTAAGGACATTAATTTTTTTAATAATGTTTTATTGTAATGATTAATGATGTGAAGAAGATTCTTTTACCTACATGTTTGATTGCATCCACGACTGATGTTTTTATGGCATTTATATAGAAATGACATTGATAGGTACAAAATGTACCACAGTTGAGCTTTTCATATATATTTCTAACTTGTCATCTGGAAATGTTAAATAATTTATACTGCCATCAATAATGACAAAGAACATGAATTTCCTTAAACTAACTTTATATTATTTTCATTAAGAAAAGGTGTCGATTCGGTAAATTGGCATATTGTTTATAAATTTGCATTTTTCTAATGATAGAGAAGTTTGAGTATTTGGATATCTTCATACTATTAGACAATTATTATTCATTGTGCATTAAATAATTATGCAATTATTAATTTGAAAATTTACAATATGACTGAATTGCTGTCAATTGTTTAGTTGTGATTTCTATTTTTTAAGAATAATTTTGTAACATATTGCACAGATTTTCCCCATTTTGTATTCTAATGCTGATGGATTAGCCACAAGTCGCAAAATGCAGCTAAACACTAGTAATGATATTGGGTATCCTTGAGTCTTTCCTTGAGTTTGACTCTACCGTGAATATTTTTCTAGCATTATTCATAATTTGTATTAGCTTTCAAGATCTGAGATAGATTATCTTCTTTCTTATATGAAAATGTCATTTTTTTATTTCATTAAACTTTATTTAGGCATAGCTAATGCATTTTATCAAATGTTCTACACATTCAACTAGATGTAATTTTTTTATAACTGAAAAAATTAATGACATGAAGTGATTTCCTAATATTGAAACACATTACATATCTGAAAAATTTCCTACATTTTTATGATTCTTCTATTCTTTCAAGGAAATGAAGGTCAAATATTTGCATCTATAGTGATACATGACTTTGCTCACTCATTTTCTTTTATTGAGATTTCTTTGTCATGTTGTAACTTTGGGGTTGACTGATTAGATCTGTCCTATAATTTGGAAATTTGCAGACTTTCTCTTCCTTTTCAATTATGTGAATAACCTGTGGGTTAGTTATAGTTATCCCTTTTTAGAACTAGAATGGTCAGCTGTAGTTATTTGCCATCTTATTCAAAGCCACTATCACATGTGCTAGTACTATTTTCAAAGCCTCTTCGCCAGTGTCCTCATTTCAACCAATGAGCCTCCATTCTATTTTCCACACGGCAGCCTGTGATCCTTTCAACACACAAATTAAATTACACCAATCTTTTTTTAAAATCCACCAAAGGCATCTCATGTCACTCAAGGTAAAAGCCAATACATTTTACCATGAATTCATGGTGTACAAATTATAACGCAGAAAATAATACTAGTCACTAACCAATTTCCCCAAATGCACAAGCAAAGCTTAAATGCAGCATCGTTAGGAGGGGTATATTCTACCTTCTGCAGCACTACCCTTTACTCATCAACCCCAGATAGAACTGGCACAGAATTCATTCTTTCTAGAACCTCAATATATCTATTCAATGTTACCTGAATGTTCCAGCGGGAGTAGTGGGGTGTTATTATAGGAAATGTAACTGGCTATGGTGTATGATAAAATGGAGTCAAACTAACATAAGTATAAAACACATATGTATGTCTGTATCTAAATGCGTATTTGTGTATAATTTTATGAAAGCAATACCTGTATATGATTTTTTTTAAAAAACACATGAATTATGAAATATTAACTAAGGGAATATTTGTTCTGTAAGAATATAAACTTGAAAATCTTTTGGCTGATAAAAATTTAACCTAAACAATGCCATACCTGAAATTCCATAGAATGTTCTACCTCCATTGTATTTGGTAAACCCCTCAGCTGGATGATTTTGGTCCAGTTATGTCTCTGCAATTAATTTGCTTCATATGACTGAAAATCACATCCACATTAAATCTGACTTAGACATCAAAAATATCTTGTTTTCTGAATGTGTGTATGAGGCAACGTGAGTATAACTTCAGGTATCTCTTCATCTCTTTACACCAAGAGATTGTTAAAATCTATCCAGAAACTTTAAATAATATTGTTCCCTTCAGATTATGAAATAAAAGATTAGAACCATAGACATAGGAAAAACAATGTTGATTTTTATAGGTTTTAATTGACAAATTGAGAATACTAATGTACATAATCTTTGCTTTTGGATTTGCCTTAGAGAAAAATTTTAATTGTGAATTTCCATTTATATTCTTAATACTTGACTAGTGACACTACAAAGTATCCAAATCCATTCAACTATAGATTATGCACATCATACAGAATGTCAGGTTCTGATCCTATTATTTTAAACCCAATCAACAAAAATGCCAAATGTCCATTGTATGGACAATTTAGGGACTACAGATGACTGATTTGGGTGATTCAGTCCTAAAGCCTGTAAAAATGAAGTAAAAATAGTCTCTTCTGAAGTTCATGACCAAGGAAGTAGCAACTGAGTCAACTTGGCTTACGCCATGACTACATTCATGCCAAAGAGTGAATTTTGTTTCTTTTCTTAAGAGTAACACAATCACATTGATTTGTTTTTATGCAATTGTATTCATAATAATTTCTTTTTAGGTAAAAAATACGGGAGAAATTGAAGACAATAGATATTTTCTTATTGGAATGTAAGGCGGAGGGAGAAGATAATAGGGAGGAAAATATAAACTTTTCCCCAGAGATTCGGGTTCTCATATTTTAATAAACATTTATCAAGGACCTTCTCTGGCCAAACTGTGCTCGAATTAAGAGAGGCAAATATAGATAGAAATCATCAAAAATAATAAATTGCTTTAAAGCATATAGAAGTAAATGCAGAAAAAACATTTAAAAAAAATAGAGCCCTGACATCTTAAAGCCTTGCTACACAGATACTGCTTTAACATCTGGTATGTTTGGCTATAGAAAGTCATTAATCATGTTCAAAATGGTAAAAAAAAAAGAGGAAAAATTTTTGAGTCTATTTTTGTAAGAATGTTAGATCATACTCAGTGTTTGTTGAATGAATAATTGCCTAAATACATGGATAGCTGAGTTATGATTAATTACCCATTTGTTGTCTTATGATTGTTAGGTCTATTTAACTCCATCACTACTGTCCCTTTAATGTTTATTTTTAGCAAGATTTTGTTTTTGAGAAAAATTTTTTAAATACTCTTTTTCTGTGTAGTGAAAAGTACATCGTATTGAGAAATGGATTTCTAAGTTCGAGTCTTGGATTTATTAAAAGCACTTGCACTTGGACAAACCTCCAAACATTTTAAGCTCCCACTTTCTTATTTGAAAAATAAACGTTTCTACGGATATTCTATATGAGACTTAAGCACTCAACACTTCTAGAAATTCAACAAAAGTAATCCAATACTACCCCAAGAATGCTTCTGAATGTTCTTAATTGTTCATATAATTTTCAGCCCTGGTATTTATATTCACTTTTTTATTATGACTTTTATAAATATTTTCACAAATGAATTTCAAGAGGAAATGCTCTCCTTTCTTAAAAAAAAAGAACAGACTTAAGATTGATCTATCATTAACCATGACAACCACTTCAGTTCATATTAGATAGTGACATCGTGGATACTCCTGTTTTCATAAGAAATTGAGTTGGTCATTTACAACGTTCTAATGAGAAGGCACTGGTATCATTGTACCTTTCTTCGGGTCTTCTCTTATTTTGGAAATTAGTTGGGTAACCTAAAATGCATATTTGTTTGAATTCTAGGAAAAATACATACAATTTTCTCTTTGTCATTAGAACAGGTGTTCACAATATGAATGGGTAACTTCTCAATGAACATCAATAACCTCATGTCATGTTTTTGACCTGAAGAGTTACCTAAGCTTAGAAGCCTGTCTCTGTAGAACAAAAAGGAAAAAGATACAGATCAAAACGAAAAACAAAAAAATATACATTTTCAACACAACATACTTATTTAATATATCAAACTTAATGTGATTAAAACCACGCTAATAAATGACTGATTTAAATCATCAAAGCATCTCTATAGTTGTCATATTTTTCATATATTTTTTGTTGGAAAGGCAACAATTCATTTCGAAAAGGTTGAGATCAAACATTTAACCTATTAATACATATTCATTTTTTTGAAGATAGAAAAGGATATATATTTTCATTTTGTGAACTGGGACAACATGTTTAAATTGCCCTCAATAGTGTCAGTTCATTTTCAAAACATGTTTTAAATTCTTTAGAAGTGGTGATATCATCTAAAGATGATAAATGATTTCAAACATGTTTGCCTCTCAATTCTCATTTATCAATTAACATGTGCACAGTTGTAGGTATTCTGAGATCCAAAATTTTTTGCAAGTTTGATAATTTGCTGGCCACTAATGATCGAAAGTGAGAACTGTCAAGGCAGACCTCTGACTTCAAATCCTGGCTTGGGCACTTACCAGCTAGATGTTCATGAAAAGTTTACTCAACCTCCTTAGTTTTCAGTTTCCTCACTGCAAACCAAACCAAACCAAACCAAACCAAACCAAACCAAACCAAACCAAACCAGAACCTTCCCCAAAGGTTGTAAAAATTAAATGAGATAATATATAAGACCTGCTTAAAAACAGTGTCTGGCCTATAAACATTAGGCATTATGTTATATGCACGATGCATTCACTGAGTACTATGTGCCAAGAACTATGCTATTAATACAATGGAGAAAAAAGCATTTTTAAAGAACATTTGGAGAGAGAGATCGGGGGAGGGAAGGAGGAAGAGAGAGAGGCTGGGGGCGGGGGAGAGAGAGAGAGAGCGAGAGAGAGACAGACAGACAGACAGAGACAGACAGACAGACAGAGATTGAAAGAGACTAGAACTGTAATTATGGTGCATTTGTATTTTGCAGAGTAGTAAACCATGTCTACAATGCTGTAAATTTGCTGCTATAATTTTTTTTACTTCAATATTACTGTGTTATTTCAGATATTAGAAGTCTTAAAAGACTTGGAAACATGAAATACGTTGACTTGATGCTATTTCCCTCTGTGAAGCTGGGGAACACTTCCACATTAATATATTTTTACGTTAAGTGATAAAAGTTGAATTAGTGAACACTAGATGGCGGCATTTATGAAAAATTAAATTGGAATAAGCTACATTTTAATGTGTCTGTGTCACATTAAAAATCACAAACCCCTTTTACACAACAACGACTTGATTTTTTCATTTGGTTGGTTGGTTTCTTTTACTATTGTAAAGATAAAGTTTTAGAAGTCCGAGGAGAAAGGAACAAACAGGAAGCTACTTAAAAGTACTTCTGTTGTTTTACAGATAGGATTCCTTGAATACTTCACTCCTGAATGCTCAGATGTATGTTTGAGTTGTTGAATTATTCCTAGGAGAGTGACTAAAGATTTAAGCATGCTAGGAAAGGCCCAATATACCGATGGGTGTTTGCTGAGAGGAAATATTTTTGAAAAAAAACTCAATCGAAATGCAATGCCCAGCATTCAGGTTCTAATTATTCCAAAAACAGTGGTGCTATACACACACACGCACACACACACAGGCGCGCACACACACACACACACACACACGTGTGTGTGTATGTATATATATATACATATATATATATGTATATTTAATTGAGTGTTTAGGGAAATTCCAAGTATAGGGTCACAACTTTGCAGGTATCACCTCCTTATATTTTTCTACAGCCTAATGAAGTAGGTACAATTTTTTTTTGGTCAAGTTTTGTACATGAGGAAACAGTTTAAGAAGGCTCTTAAGAGCTTCTGAAAAATTACACTTATAAATGAGATTTGAGTTCAAATTTAAAATCCATATCATTCTGAGATTCAACTGAGATTTTAGCCATTTTGTCCTATGGATATTTAAATTGCAGTTTGAACTACTTGATTTTTGTAAAATATGCCGTTTTGTGATATAGCGATAGCATCAAGCCAAGTTGAATGTGCTTTAGACGTGGTTTAATCTGCAGATTGGAACCAAATTACTTACAAAAAATCAGAAAATGTTGATGTCTTAATATACAGAAAAAGTATTTGGCTCGATTTTGTTAGATGAAGAAGAGCAATTAAAATTCATCATTTAATTTTTCGGTTATCTTAATTACTGTTTTGGATTGACTCAACCAGTTATTTGTGTAAGTGAAACTCTGACATCCTACAGAAGAAACATATTTCATTTTTCATTATCCTTAAGAGTCAAAAAGCGATGAGATTAAAGAAAAAAGGAAATAATTTATTCTTTTTTAATATAGATGTAAGTTGCCTGATTAGGTATCATATAAGTTATAGAAGAACTTATAATTTTCATGTTTTCAATGGTTAAGAGTCATGTTATAAATTATAACCTCTAAACTTTACAAAATACATACTTTGAGCCTTAACTGCCAGAAGATGTTCCTCTCATTTTAACAACAGGACTATGTCACAACTCAATGTATACCTTTATGTAATTACATTATTTTTTTTAAGTTAGAGAAACTAATACTAAATTAAAATCCTTATAAAATTACAAGAAAACAATTGCAAATTGTCAACATTTTTTTTTGTAGTAGAAGAGACAGTGAAGAAAGCAAGCAATTCCATCCAGTTATTTAATGAGAAATTTTCCTTATTCCAGCTGATCTATTATTTACACATATTAAGGTTTTGTCTTAATTTGACAAATAAAAATTATTTTCACATAAGATTATGACATTAATCTGTTAGACCCATTTAAAATATATTTTATCATGAACTGTTACATACTCAATATAGAAAAGTTTGAAAAATATGAAAAACTAAGTGTTGTTAAAATACGCGTACGGCTCCCAATCCGCAGATAGCATTACTCGTATTTAGCATAGTTTTCCTGATGCTTTAACTGTGAATGTGAAAAACACAGATGCACAGACAAATAAACACAAACACACTTATATCGCATGCACTCCCATATGTCTCAAAATTGGAATAACATTGAATATAAAACTTTAGATTCTGCTCTTTTTTTTTTTTAATTTAACATTATTTTGTATACATGTCCCATTGGCTATAAATATTCCTTGAGAAACTACATAATGTGCCATTGTAGTCATTTAACAAAATTTATTTAAGTATTTAAGAGGAGCACTCAGGTGTTTTCTATTATATTTTGTAATAACTAATTATAGTAACAATTGTATGAATGCACTCAGTGTATTCTGATTATTTTGTTCAAGTACATACTGGATAACTGAACATTTTTAGTATTATATATTCTATATGCATATATAATATATATGTGTATGTGTATATATATGTGTGTGTGTGTGTGTGTGTGCCAAATTGCTTTCCAAGAAATATTTTTATCTATTTTTATTTGTACCTATTTTTATTTCCACAGATAGCTTATTAAACTGTCTATCATAACACACACTCAGTAATATTTAGCATTTTTATTTTTAAAATCTTAATTTGCTGAGTAAAAAAATAGTATTCCATTGGTTTATTTCCCATGTCTTATTTTTAATAAGGATGAATAGTTGTTCATGTCTGTAGTTTTTATTTGCTTTTCTTTTGTGCATTGCCTATTCATGTTCCTTTTAGGCAACTTTATTGAAATGAACATAAAAGCAGCATCAGAAAAACATGGTTGCCACACAACTACCAATCCCCAGCTTAGCTCTTTTTGTTTGGAATATGAATAATGTACAAAAGAATGCTGAAAGAAAAAAAGTACCTCTAGGGTAGAAAACCGATGCTAATCATGTTATTGTTTTTCATGAAAATAAGGCATTCTTTGAAGTATTTTTGCTACTTCCCTTCTATTCCCTTGGCTAAATTTTGTTTTCATAATGTTTATTCAGTTAACCTTGGTATTTTTAGTATTTAGTTTTGATGCATTCTCCAAAACCCCACCCTTTTTAATACATGTATTTTGGAATTTCTTGAGATGGTTTGTTTGTCAAAAATTACTTCATAGTGTAATGCACTTTACAAATCCACTTCTTATGGCATGACTATTACTTTAGGAAAGTATGTTTCATGTGGAGATAAATATATTTATTTGCAATCTTTGAACAGTTGTTTTCCATTTATGTAGCAGAAAGCTAAAGACTAAAAAAACAACACTGCCCAGGTCTAACCTCGTGGTAGACTTTTGTAGCTTTCCAATATTGGCTACTGTCCACTTATACATGAAAAAAGATGTAGGCACACTGGCGCAAGTGGTGACGTGAAACTTTCATTTTGATAAAAGCAGTGAAATGAGCTCTCCAACCAGATAGACAGAAAGACAGATAGATAGAGGATGGATAGATAGATAGATAGATAGATAGATAGATAGATAGATAGATATAGATAGATGATAGATAGATGATAGATAGATAGATGATAGATAGATGATAGATAGATAATGATAGATAGATAGATGATAGATAATGATAGAAGATAGATAGATAGATAGATAGATAGATAGATAGATAGATAGATAGATAGATGATAGATAGATACACATGTATCTATCTATTTCTAAATTTCATGTTGATCAGAGAATCTTCTTTTAGTTGAAAATGTGTAGAAAACACTAAAAGATAAAGGAAAGAGGTTTTTTACCTTCAGTTTGATGAGTAGCTAATTGGAAGTTTGTTTTTGTTTTTTGTTTTTTGTTGTTGTTGTTGTTTTTTAAACTATATGACTGGGAACTTCTACTTTCTTCTACAAATGATACATGAAATCTGAAGTAACTAAACTTTTCCAGTCATTGTCCTTTTTCACCTTGAGAATTGAGTAAAATCATTTAACTGGTTCTGGAATGCCTGATGTAGAACACAAAACTCTATAGAGGCTTGATTTGATTTGAATTGAAAAGTTGAAAAGATCCTTTAAGATTGAAGACTATGTTTTTCAAGGAAAAGGAAAAGGGAATATATCATGGCATGAGAGTTAACTGATTTTGCTTTCTCAAGGGTTAGACAATTAGATCTGTGTCTTGTGCACACAGAGATGATAATTCAGTCTGTAAGAGTAGGTGACAATACCACTGAAAACACTAAGGCTATCAGTTCTGACTTGAAGCCAAAGAGATCAACCTCTGCCTAAGTCCATTACTTAACATTTCCCTTGAATAACCCACATTCCTTTAAATCACTTAAATAACCTACATGTTTGTATCTTTATTACTTAAGTAGGTATTTGGTTGAAATGGTTGTTGTCTGTTGGGCAAATTGATATTTTTTTTTCCAGTGATGATCTATTATTACTATTACTATTATAATTGATTTGAAACGACTTCCGATGAAAGTGAAAGTAGAAAGTACCAAAGCAGGACTGCATCTGAACATCAAAAAGACAAAAATCATGACTACAGGAGAAACACATAACTTTAACATATATGATGAAGACACTGAAATTATTAAAGACCTTGCTCATCTTGGTTGAGTCATCAGTTCAAATGGAAACTGCAGCCAGGAAACCAGGAGAAGGTTGAGACTCGGAAGGGCAGCAGTGGAAGAGGAAGGAAAGATCATCAAGAGCAAAGATGTGTCATTAGGGATCAAGGCTAAGATCATCCACACCCTCGTATGCACAGTTACTTACAGATGCAAAGCTGGCCAGTGAAGAAGGCTGATAGGGAACAAAAAAATGATTCATTTGAAGCATGGTGTTGGTGGAGAGCTCTATGGATACCCTGGATGGCCAGAAGGATGAGCATGTGGCTCCTAGAGCAACTTCTGCCTGAAACATCGCTGGAGGCAAAAATGACAAAATTAAGAAGCTGTCCTACTTTGGACAATTCACAAGTTTTCTGTGGAAAAGGCAGTAATGCTAGGGAAAAAAAAAACACAGAAGAAAAAAGGAAAAGAAGAAGACCAAATATGAGATGGAATGACTCCATAAAAAGCTACTGTCGTCAGGAGTTGGAGCCTGCTGAACCACACGTAGCACATGCATGATCCACGAGATCTAATGGCAAATTACAACTGTGTAATTTAATTTTTCCTTCAAAAAAATCTCAGCATTTTCTAAAAATATTTCAGGAATAGTATACAAGGAGAGCACTTTTAGCATCACTGCATCTAGTCTTACTATCATAATTAGATTATCCCCAAAATCTCATCATTAAGGGAAAACTAAAATATCTCAAGTCTTATCCTTGTTGTCAATTGAGTTTCTCAAATATGCATATAATAACATTCTTCCTGTTCTTTCTTCAGTTCACTTTCCTTTTCAGAGTCCTCAGCTGGAGCGGGAGAAAGAGAGGGAGAGAGTGAAAAAGAGAGAGGGAGAGAGAGCGAGACATTGATATTGTGGATGGATTTGTCTGTCCATTTGGGTACATCTCCTTTGTGATAGCCTGAGAAATAATTAATGCATTACCAATCAAAGATGATTTCAGGAGTTGGTTTGTGCTAGCTGAAACTTAAATCATCCAAAGAATATTCTTCTTTTAATGAACAGAGCATTCATGTCATCAAGATTAATCTTGGAATAGAGATGCCAGATTTAGCAAATAAAAATAAAGAATACCCAGTTAAATTCAAATTTTAGAATCAACAACAAAAAAATACATTTTTAGTATATACATACCCCAAATATTGAATGAGACATAGTTACACTAAAAAAAAAAAAAAAAAAAAACATTGTTTAGTTGAATATCAAATTTAACCGGGGACTCAGTATTCTACATTTCTACATGGCAGCAGCTCTATTCTGGGACTACTATGCATAGAGCTGGGGCATTTAATCCTATTTTTCATAAGCTAGCTGTTGCTGTCCTACTGCTGAACTTTGAGAAATACACAACTGATAAGAGATAGATAAGGACCCATCAGCTTCACTTTTCTTTTATTTCTGCAAACAAGAGCTTTATGTTCAAGGCTCTAGAGGACCAGCATCCCCAGATACATATCTGCAACCTTACCCGCCGATTCCAGGGAAGAATCCAGGGAGGATATCACTCCTCACTCTGGACTCAGACTGGAAAATAAAGGTTCTGGAGATAGTCATCTAGAATGTCAGTCATCATTTTAGTGATGTAAAATGCAAATATACTTGGATGACTACAATATTAGCTGCTTTTACATAAACTGTCCATAATATTCTCTCTTTTCCTAATATATAGCACAAACTATAGTTTCTGCCCAATCTTCTGTAGGTGAAAATAATACTATTATCATTAGCATGCATTTAGGGACAGGTGCATGGTCAGGCTTGTGTTTTACTTTAATCCAGACAAATAAATCAATTAAGAAATGAAGATTTGAGACGTTAGTATATATCAGGCACTATGTGAGATTTCACCTTATACTTCCAGGCTTTCACTCATGCTGCTGTCTCTGCCCCTCTTTACACCTAACTTCACACCACTCCTCTTTGTCCTTCAGGACCTAGTTCAAGCACCACCTCTTCCAGGTAGCCTTCTAGACCCATTTCAGCTATTTCGAGAGGTGCTCATCAGTGCTTCCTGAAGCCTCTGTGTTGTCCTGTGCTTTGTAATAGTTGTTTCTTCTCTGTCACTAGGTCTGTGAACTCATTAAGCCTTCATTGCAAATGCTCCAGGGCACCTTCCAGGGCCTCATGACACCCATGACCCCTTCTCTGGATAACTGCCTGCCCCGTAGACTTCCATGAGATGGTTTCTCACACCTGAGAGGTTATTGCCCTATCTGGCGAACCACACCCAGCCCACGTTGATTTAGATGAGTTCCCCCAAGGACGAGGGCCCGTCTGTGGATTGGTCTAAGACTTTTGCATGAGTGCTTTTCAAAGGGTCTATCAAACTAGTTAAATTAATCAGATTCTCCCTTAGAAATTCTGAAGCAGAGAATTTTTTAAACACATAAATGCCAGCTCTCTGAAGTGATATATGGTAAACTTATTGCTTCTGGGGAAATGAAAAGAATATCGTGTAAGTAAAGCAACCTGGAACTTGGTTCAAACCTTAGTTTCCTTAGCCTCCTTGACTCTTAGACTGTGTTGGCCTTACTGTTACATTCACTTGTGTTACGCTCTATCATTTTGAACTGTATATTTATTTGCATGATTAATATCTTCATCTCTTACATAGATGTAGAAGGAAAGGCTGGATTTGCATCTCCAGAGAAGGCACTCAAGATATGCATTTGAATATCTGAACTCTGACTTTCATTATATTTTTCTCGAAACAGTTGGCAAACTCCTGTCTCCTAAATTTTACTTGGAACAAGGATCTCTCTGCTGAGATTGGTTTTAGAAACCACTGTTGAAATATTGCCCTAAGTTAAACCGTAGTTTATGTCCTATCCTCCTTCTCACCTTCCTAATATTTCTAGCCAAACAAGATTCCTACATCTGGGTATTCTGAACATTTTATTATTATTTTTTGATGTGAGAGATGTTCTCTTGTTCCTTCACACATTATGTCCATAAAAAATAAATAAAGGAAATAGAAAAACAAATGTAAAAAAAGGGAGAGAAAAAGAAAATTAACAACTTCAGGAGTGACAAGAAGAAATTACTATGGAAACAGAAGGAGTGCTATATTCTTAATGAAAGTCATTGGAAAAAGCTTAATATATGAAGCGATGTTTTAAAATATAAAAATAGATAAGTAATAAATACATACATACATACATACATACGTACATAACTTCCCTCTCTGAAGAAAGTGGCTAATTCATCTCTAATCTACCACTGCAACTATCAGAGACTTTCACCTAACTAGTATACAAGATATGTTATTGACTGAAAAATTGTTAAAAATTGAGCATGAGTCTGGTCTTTACGGATTCTTCGATAAGAGATAATAATATGATTTCAGAGCTCTAGGAGCTGAAGAAATTCTTGAGCCTCGTTTTCTAGGTTTATAATTTAGGCTAAAAGTCCAGAGAGGTTGCGATTTATCAAGTTAGAGATAGCTAGGTTATTTTACATGATAAATGTTCTGAAGGAAATACATCAGAGCAGTGAGATAAAGAATTACTCAGCTAGGCTGAAGAAAACTAGAGAACAGGTGGTTGCTGAAGGCCATTTGAGAGAAAAGTTACAAGGAAGAGCTCACTATGCCTTGCTCTCTGGCAATTCAGGCAGAGGGCATATAGCACATACAAAGAACCTGAGGTTAGTGACAACTTAACCTGCTTAAGGAACAAAAAGAAAGTCAGGGAGACTGGATCATTGTATGTGAGAGTAAAAGTAGAAAAAGGTGAAGCAGAGGAGTGATCAAGGAAACCCTTGTAGAAGGTGGCATGGCATTTGAACCTTATTTTAAATCGAATTAAAAGCCATTGGAGATGAGTATAATCTGTCTGTATCTGTGCAAAACAATGTTTTTATATATTTATCAATATTTATTAAGCCTCCCCTATATATCAGGAACTGTTTGCAACCATTGCAATCAGACATGGTTTGGGCCCCTGTTTCCTAAAATCTCACACATACATACACGCTACATATTTTTAACAGAATATAATCAGTGCTATAATAGAGGTAGACCAAACTGTTGACCTTATAAGGACAGGTATGCTATCTGACTTATTCTTTTCTGTATACTCAGGTCATAACATAGTGTATGGCACATGGTAGGTGTGCAATAAATGTCTACGACAGGAAGTGAGAGAGAATGAAATACAATAGCTTGGTAGATGAGTAGGTAAGTGTGGATCCTGTCCTCTAAGAATAAAATTCTACTGGAGCTCCATTTTTCTATTTGCTTTCTACCAGGATTCATTCTGTGAAATGACAGGGAGTTTGTTTGGTCTTCATTTCTCCCTGCATAAATCATTTCCTACAGTCAGTGAGGTACTGTCATTATAGATGAGGATTTTTGTGGTAAGTGCAGAAATGCTATCACAAATGTCTCAGGTGGGAGATTGCAACAGCCAGTTAGCTTATCGAGAGCTTGGGTAACACAGATGGACCTCACAAGCACCAGGAATTTACTTGACGGACTTTGTGGAAATGCCAGCTAGCTTGATCAGGGCTTCATCCTGGAGAAGGTGGGAGATGAAGTGGGAAGACATGGTAAGAGTGGGGACACAGTGAACAGGGCCCTGAGAGAGCAAAGTCATCAAGTAGGGGGACGAAGGCAAGGAAGAAGGCCTGAGGATCGCAGGGGGGAATCTTGGAACCCAAGTACTGGCCCTGAATAAGTAATCAGAGGGAAGGAGCAGGAACTATTTATATAAATCTTGAATTGATTTCTTCAAGAAACAAAGACTGGAAAGGCGGATCCTTTGTTTGCGAGCAAGTCACGTGACTTCATTAGACACTCAGAGGCAGCCGCACAATGGAATTATTTACCATTATTTCCTTCTTTTTCCTCTAGTAACAATTTTTGGAATGGCAGCAGGAACCCTATTCTGGGAGGGAGCCAGAAAGAAGAGTGTTTATAGACTTGCAGAACCAGAAGAGCCTTTAAAGACCATCTATTTCAAAACTTTCATTCCGCAGATAAGGCGATCGAGGTTCAGAAAAATCAAACGACTTTCCAAGTTTACCTTGCTTTTCATGGCCAAGTATATAACAGAATCCACGTCTCTTGATTCTCAGTTAAAAATGTCTCCACAACAGTAGAGTCCCAGCTACTCTTTTAGGCACAATGATCTGAAGATAGTTTAGCCTGAGGTAGAGCAAGTACTGGTCAGTGAGTTCAAATTCTTCAGCCAGTTCACTCACAGAACCATGTTTGTTGTTCAAGGAAAAGAGTAAATAACATGAGTCAGGGCTTAAAGATGAAGGTTCAACAGTTAGGTGAGAAACCAAAGAACCCTTAGAGGCCATTCTAATAAATAATCTTAACTGGCATATTTTGCTTACCACATGGAGCAACGTGGAGCTTAGCTCACCTTGTGCAAATATGAAAAGCTGCCTGGCATGGTAGGTATTAAATAGTCACTGTGTGGTTAACTAATATATCTGTTATAAGGCAGGAAGGAACCATAGGATGGGCAATAGATTTGGTTTCAAACAGACCTGTATTTCAAACTTGGCTCTGCCCCTTATAAATTATGAAAACATGGCAGGAGTTTAGGAGCTTCTTCGTACCTTAGTTCCTGCCAGTGAAAAATGATAAAGATCTTGAAGAATTGTTGTTGTCATGATTAGTTACCTTATGTAAAATGATAAAATATATATATACACATGTGCACATGTATAAATGGCATTCACTAATATATCTAAAAATATTAATTTATAATCATTATACAAATAGGGTAAATCTAGACTGCTGGGTCAGTACTCCTGTGGGCAGTATCGTTTGGAGATTTATAGAGTTTGAGATTTACAGAGTGAAATTTCAAGTTATGAAGATCTGCATTTCTGGTTCTCATCCTTATTGGCTATTTGAACATTGAGCAAGGGACCTAATTATGCTAAACTTTCCTTATTAATAAAGAAAAAAAAGAAGGTGAGGAGAAATGGGAACTTAGTAAGTGCTATGAGTATAAGTTAGTTATATAAAAACTTAGGCCCATGCCTGGCTCAGTTACAGCTATTATTATCATCATCACTCTTATTACTCATAGGAAGCTTCTTGCAGCTTTCCAGACTTGGTGCTTCTGAGGTAGGGTGTTGCAGCGGAAAAGCATGAATTGAAGACAGTTTCGCTTTCTGGCTCTGCTTCTTTCATTTGTCATCATCACTAATGTTCTCTAAGGAGGGTAGTTAATGGAGATGCGCTAAGACGTCATCACATGGCTCAGTGATTGTGACCAAGTTGCATGCAACAGCCAGGGAAGAAACAAGAATTACCTGATGAGACTTGTTATGTATCAATAGTCCTATGTCATTTGGAAGACAACGTATGAGTGATAGATTACTCTCCTCTCTCCATAAGGCCCAATATGAAAGAAAAAATGTTATCACCTGGCAGTGATTGTAGTCCTATCTTAGACCTAAGGTTACGTACAGAGGACAAGAAAATACATACCTCTTCCCTTTGTTTTCACATGAGGAAATAGACAGCATTCCACATGAGTGAGGAGCAGAGCTGGAATGGAAATTTAGGATTCTACTAAGAACTATTAACCAGATAAGGCTATATTCATATATTCCTGCTGCCTTAACATTTAATGTGGAATATAAGTAAGTCCCACAAATAATTAAACATTTAATTCCATGCATATATTTTCTTTTGGAAGATACCTCATGAGAGTTATTCATTTACACATTACATCCAAGACCACCAGCACGCTACAGAATGGAATTATCACCCTCTTCCTAGCGCAAAGATCATTAAAACAGAAGAAACCAAGGAACGTTATAAATGTCAAAGCAATTCAGGGAAAAAAAAGAGAGTGTAGGCTCAGAATTACCACCAACCATGTTTCAAATGACTCGCCTCAATAATACCCCTAGCCCTGAATAGAGAGGCATCAAGGACACAGGGAAAATAGCATGGGTTTTAGTGCTGGGGAGACGTGGGCAACATAAACAGCCGCATCACTGACTACCTGTGGAATTCTGTGAGCCTCAGTTTCCTCATCTGTGAAATGTGGTGATAACACCTACTTCATGAGTTCGTTCTAAGGGTTAAACAGAATATAAAATTAAGCAGCATAACAATATGTGCTAAACAAATGGCAGTTATATTCTCTTCCCCATTCCTTCAGATTTTAGGGATTCATGGCTCTGAAATGCCTTCTCTCCTCTGGTTTTTTTTTTTTTTTTTAAGAGCAATCCACAGACAGTATTCCTTGCAACTGCATGCATTGAACTGCTGAGTAATCCCCTCAGTGACATAAACCATGTGAGTCTTTGACTTAACATTATCATGTCTACGATCACCAATAGCTGTGTGGCTTCTGTTCCACTATGGTAATATTTATGATGATCCCTTTAATTCTGACTCAAGTGAAAGATGCCTTCCCCATCAAACATGTCAGTAGAGAAGGATATGCAAAATGTTAGTGTCCAAGTAACTACAAAAGGGTAAATACCACTTAACTTTCACTTAAAAAAAAACCAAAAAAAAAACAGAAACCTAAGCTAAACTCAGAAACCCCACGCTGAGAACTTTAGGCGTTCTACAGTGAAATTTTCAAATATAAAAATTTACCTCATTGTACTGATTGACTTTCCAGAGACTGGCTTTGTAAGATATAAGAAAATTATCAAAACTAGGGAAAACATTCTGAAATTGGAGTAAGAACAGATTCAATGATTTAGAATCATTTAATTTTATGCTTAAAGGTGGACCTCAGAATCAAGCCCTATGGTGGGCGAAACTGCAACTCTAATCAAAATAGCTGTTCCTTAGAAAAACTAGAATACATTTTCGAGAGCCTAACAAAATTTAAAAATCTTAATAATCTGTGTTTAACAAGATTTTTAAAAAATCTTTTATTTCCATGATAATTCTTAAGCAATATAAGAATATTAAGTATCATTTTAATGACAATATCAAAAAGCATAATGTCTCAATATTTTAGTGCCAACATGTATGTTTATATTTACAATTCTGTTCTCCTCCAAATAATCACTTAAGCAACAGCATTTAAATATGATTGCACTGTTTCTGAAAAAATAGGCACATGTGGGGAGTGACCTGTAGAGGCTCTGGATTTCCTTTTTCCTTTTAAAAGGCACCAACCATATTATTCAGTATTGAAGACACTGCTGCAAAATATTTGATTTCCTGATTGCTAAGTGGGTGACTTTGGATGATTTTCTCAAACTTGTAAAAACTTACTATTCTCATTTATAAAGTAGTAGTAATAATGATCTTACAGGCTGACATTTAATCAAACACCATGATTTAAAGTATTTAGCTTGTAGTCTCACATAGGAGGTATGCAATAAACTCGATTTACCCTTTGCCTTCCTCTAAATTCTGCCTTTATATCCCTTCTTGAGGCCACCAGCCATATGCATTCCGTACATAATTAAGTAAACCAAATAATGGATATCTTTTGTTACTAATAAAATAAATGCAAAATTATTATATATAAAATGACTTGAGTCTAGATCATATCAGGAAAAAAAAACATATCTAAAGTAGATAATAAGGAAGGATGGAATATTTAGGGCAAAGTTACCCTCTTAGGACAGTTTCTTGGTTTGACTGGGAGAGGGGACACAGTAACCCTTTTCTATCCTGGCAGATGAGCCCTCCGATTCTATCACCTGCAGGCAAAGCACCAACCAGGAAGGGGCCTATCGTTAAAGGTATATAAAACTATCCAGAGTACTTCAGGCACAGTGTGTAATAAGTTTAGGGTAAGTCCTGGGTGACCTTTCACCAAAGGGCGACAGCTTTTTCCAACTTCACCTTCTCTTTTGCCCAATAATGTCCTCTCTCGAAGTGTTGGTACAGACCAGAAATTGTGTTGTCATCTCATTTTTTTTTGCGCTTTCCATGCTATAGCTTATGGCTCTGCCTACCTCCTTTTTTCTCCTGGAAGACTGAATGTTGCTAAGTTTCCCAAACACTTAATGTAGAGACAGGGAGTGGCCTGATATGAAGAATCCAAATAACACAAACTGACATTCGTTGATTCCACAAGTAATTATTGAATCTATAAATCTGCAGGATCATTTTGAGGATTAAATGGTTGAACAGTTAGAATGCCTAGTATAATGCCTGGAGCACATAGCATAGATCCTTAATTATAAGATGCCTAGTCTAATTTATCTTCGTTCAATTAGTGAAGCCTTTATAAATCTCTATAGTAATTTAGTATATTATTTTGATCTTTCTTAGCTACCCAACATATAACATGGTGAGAATTAGTAGATGTTGGAGTGATAGGGAAAATAGCTAGTAGGGTTCAAATCCCTAACAGAAACAGATGAGACAGAAAGGTACTGGATTTAGGCAGATATAATCTAAGTTGAGATAAAGTCTTAATCCTGAAAGACAAGAGAGTGGAGATAAATGCCAAAATTGTATCCATATTGTAAATAGGAAGGCTAAAAAAAAAAACTGAAATCATCTTATAGAGAATGTCCAGATCCTCTTAAAAGACTATCTAGAGGTGGGCCAGATACTGGCATGGAAGAGTCTGGAAGAGAGGCAGCTCATGTGCAATAAACAGATAAAGAGGGATGGATCATGCGAGTGATAACCCGTTTGAAAAGTCTGAACAAGAAGACAGAGGAAAATCAAGTTGCATAATCCCAGGTGACAACATCCAGGCAGGGTCTGTGCTCTGTAGGCTGAATGTCTGTGAAGAGCACTCTGGAGCATGGAGAGTAACCAGTGTAAAGATTTATTGTAAACAGATTGCCCAAACTGATCTGTATCGTTACATGAGCCTGAATGGCTGATGGTGGCTGCTTCTTGTCTTTCGTCTCCTTTAATATCTTCTCCTCAGGGTCCTCAGTGTCAATAGACATGTATTATTTGAGTATAAAATCCCAGGGCAAGATTAAATTCTGGAAGAATCAGATAAAATATGAGACCAAACATGTGTGCTTATGTGAGTACTTTGTCTCCTCTGGGTGACTCTGCAGACACTTACACCCAGTTGGGTTCTCCATGTGAGGCAGAGGATGAGGTATGAAGATGATGTATTAAACTTGCTTTTTAAAAACAATCCTGACATTTCTTTTTTCTGTAACCAAAGATGTTCTATATCCACAACAGTGAAGGTGATGCAATCAATTCAGTTATATTTGCTCCTCAAAAAGATTTCAAAATTTCTTGTGAGCCACTCTTTGGACCAAATATATATCTATATATTTTTTAAATGTTTTAAGTTTATTTTTAAACAACAACGAAAAATGTTATCATTCAGTTGAACCACTCCACCTTTTCACCAGGAGTCACTCTGACTGATGTTCAGCAGTTTCCAAAAGTCAAATCCACCTTCAGATGGAAATGATTTCTACCACTTGGTAACATTCAGTATACGATGAGCTGGGAAAACATTCTGAACAATTTTCAAAGGTGAGTTATAGAAGATGTGACTCTAAGTCAGTGCAAAAACGTTTATTGTGCCTATGGAAATAGTCAATTTTATATGTAATTTCATAGACTCATTTTGTACATCTTTCGTTTCCTTCTTTATTATAGACATCTTGAATGTTTTACATGCCACGGGACAGATGTGATTCTATATAAAACGAGAACATGTCAATAGAGCGAAACAGTATTAACACAGTTACCTTGGTAAGTCAGAAGTGTCCACATGTCTATTTGGATAATAATTGCAATATGTTGCTTTTGTTAATATGTTAGTTTTGACACAACTTCTTCCATGGACATTATACCATTTGATCCTCAAAAGCAGTTTAGGATATAAGGTATTTTCTATCCCTGCTTTAAAGATGAAGGTTGAACTCAGGGAGTTTAAGTGATTTGCACAAGTTACATAGTAAAGGGGAAGAGTTTTGGCTTAAATTCATTTCATGAAAGATCGCTTTCCATTTTACTATGTGAGGCTCTAAAAGATTCATCTGCCATAAAAATGAACACTAGCATAAAAGACTTCACTGCTGAAAATTCAGCAGTGAAGAAGAAATCTAGGGAATACCAGATACCAGAGTAATTTGGTTATATGTATTTTAGCTTTGTGTGAGGGAGTGTGTGTGTGCGTATGTGTCTCTGTGTTTATTGGATAGGGGATATTATTAAGTTAGATTAAAGGTACTAAAAGTATTCTTAGTTTTGTGATATACAAGCCTTTAGAAATGACATAGGAAAAAATAAAATAACATGACCATTAAGGATGCTGTTACTGAGCCAAATATGGTTAGGAATTTGAAAATATATATCAGTTAAACTGTCATCATTCTCCATAAATCTCTGTGTATTGATGCTTCCCTCCCTGGCTGTTTTCATACTGTTTGCTCACCTTTTTTTTTTTTGCTGATCTACAGTCTATTTCTCTTTAAAAGACTGTAGTTTAAGGTTTAGTTCTTTCAAGAACTTTTCACTTTTCAAAGCACACACACTGAGCTTTTCTTATCTTAACTCTAATGGCTTAATATTTCATGGATTTGTGCTTCATTATTCTTCAAGTATGTCTCATCCATTAATTTTCTTTCATTTAGGAAGCAATTATTGAGTGACCACCACGTGGATTTAGATACAAATCCTTGGCCTCCACTGGATAACAAAATGCTTAAAGTAAAAAAAAAAAAAAAAAAAAAAATTGCATTTTGTGTCCATAGTACCAATAGAAAGCTTATCACAAATTAGCTAACATAACTGTTGCTTAATTGATTATAATGGTCTGTCCAGTACCTTTATTAAATTAATAAAATATTAGCAAACTCATATCAGAAGAAATCGTTTAATGACTAGTTGTAATTGAGTTGTAATTGTAAAAGTAACTATAAAACAATAAAGATATCTAAGGGAATCTAAGAGAGTTTGTTCACATTAGGTTAATATGTCTCCTATTAATTTGTTCATCAGTTCCCCCCACCAACTCTATTTTTTTTTGGTTCATAGATCAAGCATTTTAGTTCAGTTCCTGTTTAGATTATCAATTATATATGTAGGTATAAAATTAACATGGCATTGTGTGTCTGAGAGCGTGTGTATGTGAGTGTCTGTAAATTTAACAAAACAAATCTCCCTGGGAAACGTTCATAAGGGGAGATAAAGAGCATATGAACTTTTTTTGCCAAGTCATGTGAGGATATTTCAGTAGACAATCACGGTATTTTATTGTCCAAAACCTTTTCACATGTAAACATCAAGAACTCAGAACAGATTTTAAAAATGCTTTGACATAGTGATTTGCCTTATCTCCTACGAAAAGACTGCCATGCTTTAGACATTGAAAAATCAAGAGAATAATTCTAATCACTGGTTGCCTGGGTGCTCTGGATACATGGCAGAGAAGAGGAATTATAAAATAACATGTGGTTATAAGATTCCACTGGGATAGAAAGTGTCGAAGTACATCTTCAAATCCATTTGCATTTAAAGAAGCACACTCTAAAATAAATTTCCCTTCAAACATCGTTAAGCCCGAATTTATTTTATAAAACTCCCATGGGACATTTTCCTGGTGGCAATGGAACGCACCTCCTTGCTCTAACGTTCAAGCCAATTTCTCTAGGAAGTTGTACCAAAATACCTATCAAAATTACTTAGAGGTGTAAAAATATTATGTTACCTGCTTCTAATTCCAAGAGCCCAAGTTATATTTTATTTAAAATTTCTTACCAAAATATTCAGTCAAGAGAAAAATATAATAATTTGTTAAAACTATCACCAAAGTTTATAGACAGAAAGAGTTTAAAATGGATCCACATGAGAATTGCAAATGTTTCTGTTTGTTGATATTCCCAAGGTCTGAGATTCTAGAGCACCCACGTTTGTAGGAAAAATACATAATTCAAATGCCATACATTGGCCTGGGTTTTGCTGTTTGAGAAAAGAAAACAATAAGATTTCTCGGCTAAAAAGTATATTCAAAATTTATTCTCCTGTTTTTTGTTTTTATTTTTTTTTTTAATTTTAGAGACAGGGAAAATAAGGCCCAGAGATGTTCATTTATTCACACAGCAAATTGGGTCCAAGTTCAAATCTCCTGCCTGCTTAAAAAATGAAAATTAGAAATAACTATAAATACAATTAAGTCCAGCCCATATTAATTGAGTTTTCATTATGGCCCTGGCACTTGGTTAAGCATTATCTGTGTCTTGCTTTACTTAATCCCCAAAATACTCCTACGAGGTATGTATTATTATCACCTCCTTTATCGAAGTCAGAAAACTGAGGTTCAGAAAGGTTAAGTCACTTGTCTCAAACAACATAGCTAGTAAATAGCAGAGCAGAGAGTTTAGCCACTTATCTGATGCCAAAGCCCAGGTTCATAATTCTTTTTTTTGAAATGACTCATTTCCACTTCTTTGCATTGGCCAGAATTCCCCGCTTTAGGTCTAAACAAAATTCTTGAATCTCTGTTCCTTTCAACAGTCTTCTACACTATTCGAATCAATTATCATTGAATGCTTGAGACTTGAGGTTTTGATTTTCCAGGCTAAAACAAAACGAAACAACCCCCTCCCCACCCAAAAAAATCCTTAAGCCTTTCAGTACTTACATATGTGACATTATTTCAATTTGTGTCACTATACTGCTCACTCTCCCCTTCACAGCCATGACTTTATCTAGGCTCCACTGAAAATGAGGAGCTCAAGAAACCCACTACTCCATATTTTTTTTTTCTAGCAAAGAGTAGAAACACACAAGCATGTTTATTTTTCTGTTTTTGCCTGATGATTTCAGTATATTTTTCTGTGACATTCACTTCATAGGATTAATTATAATAAAACCACATTGCATTGATAGATGAATTAATATTTTAAAATCATATTGATCCATGTTTTCCTGTTGGCATTATTACAGCAGTCATAAGGGAGAGAAAGGAAAGGTGATGTAAGCATAGACATTTTCCCCCATCCATTCAATAAATATTTATATAGCATATACTATGTGAGAAGTGATGAGCTAAGCACTAGAGATAGGATGATAAACAAGGTGTCTGCTTTCTCCATAGGAGGCTTATATCCTTGTAGGGGAAAACGGACAAGAAAATAAAGAGGAATTGTTAAAGTATTATCAGTTTCATAATAGAGTCTGTATATATTTTTGTGGGGACACAAGAGAGGATTATTCTACGTTTAGATAATCCAATTAAAAAAGAGCAATACTATTTTAGCTGACTCTTGAAAGATGGGTTGCTGACTAGGAAGCCAAGGTAGTGGAGTTAGGGAAAAAAAAAAAGCCTTGAGTCTCAGAGAGGCAGAGATATCTGTCCTAATTTGCATAATGAACTAGCAGTAGAATTAAAATCGGAGTCCACTATGGACTCACCCAGAGCCTCTTCCAGACCTCGAAGGCTGTCACTGTATCTTTTTTTTTTTTAAATCTATTGATTTTTAATTAATTTATTTTAAATTCTTTAATGTCGCTCCATATTTGACTCCTTTTACACCACCTATCTCCCCTCTCCCGCTCTCCCCACCCTCTGGTAACCACTAGTCTGTTGTCCAGGTCCATGAGTCTCTGTTTGTTTGTCCTGTTCATCGGTTGCTTTTAGGTTTATATCCCACATATAAATGATATCATGTGATTTTCAACTTTGTCTGGCTTATTTCACTTGGCATGATTATCTCCAGGTTCATCCATGTTGTTGCAAATGGCAGTATTTCATCTCTTCTTACGGCTGAGTAATATGTTATTGTATATATGTACCACAGCTTCTTTAGCCAATCATCTATTGTAGTACACTTCGATTGCTTCCATGTCCTGGCCATGAATAATGCTGCCATAAACATCGGTGTGCAAATATCTTTTTGGATATTAATATTCAAGTCTTTGTGGTAAGTACCCAGTAGAAGGATTGCTGAATCATATGGTAGATCAATTCTTATATTTGCAAACAATGCCTCCGATAAAAGCCTGTTGGAGAGGATGTGGAGAAAAAGGAACCTTCATACACTGCTGGTGGGACTGCAAATTGGTACAGCCACTATGGAAAACAGCATAGAGGTCTCTACATCCTTTTGACACACACTCTTATGCTAGGTCTCACCAGGCAGTTCTTGGACCTTTCTGGGCTTCATTTCAGTATTGGAGCTCCCTGGAATCAACACGTTACCCCACAGCACGTGGAAGTCCTGCCAGGTGGTAGGAAAGAATCAGACTTCCCAGGAGGGAAACCGGTACTACTTCATCCAGACTCAAATCAGCTCTTCTAAAATTTTATATGGGGCTCTGAGAAGGCTGATATTAGGCAAATATCTAAACCAGCCTAGAAGAATCTGCTTGGGCACCACTAGACGGTTCTGGGGAGACCTGTGATACAGGGCATCTTGAAATGATGCTGTATCTGAATCTCTCAAAGGATCATTTCAGGAAATTGAAGTAGGGGTACAGCAGGTGCATGTGAACCGGGTAGGATGAAAAAGGAAATGAATGCAGAGTGAGCACCTACTGATATTCATTGAATCAGAAGCTAATTAAGGAGATATCCAATCTTAGCTAAGTTGTAAAACATATCTGCAAGTTCTTTGACATTCCTCCCACAAAAAGAGAGACCTAATTCCCTATCCCATGAATTTGCATCAACCTTAAATGACTCACTTCTAATGAATAAGATGCTATATAAATTCTACAGTTTCCAACTGGTTCTTGCTCGCTCGCTCTCTCTCTCGTCTTTGGAGCACTGCACCTCGATGTAAGAAGTTCAGCTCCCCAAACTCAGTAGTGACCACTGAGACACTAGCTCAAGGAGCCCCAGCTGTTCTAACCCACAGCTGTTCAAGCCCAAGCACCAGCATGTGAGTGAGCGAGACTTTAGATATTCCAGCCCCCAGCTTTTGAGCCACTCCAGCTGATGGCAAGAAGAGTAGGAAAAACTTTTCTCACTGGGCCCTGTCCAAACTGCAGATTCGTAAGTCATGTTGTTTTGTTTTCAGCCACTCGGTTTTGGAGTGGCTTGGCACAGAGCCACAGCAACTGGAACATTTGCCCTGATGACCTGAGTCTCTGAAATGTTCAGCATTTGCTGTCATGGAACTAGCAAGAGCTAGAGCGAGGAGTTGAAATGCTGTCTTCTTCACACCACCGTTACTGCTGTTTAAGCCATGCCACATGGACCGGTGTGTTTCATGTCAGCAGCAGACTCATCATTTTCCACTTCCTCATTGTGATGTCTGCCATGGCGCAGTCTGAATACATAACTACAAGATCCCCCTTAGCACTAACAGTCAAAAGGCTGTTATCCAGAGGGCAGATCTCCGTGAAAGAGCCCGTGGCAGTGATATCGCCGATAACAAACAGTGTGTATAGTGTGTATAAACAAATTATATCCGTGGTAGCCAGGCTTACATCTTCTCCCTTTGAACCTGTGATTGATTTGACCAATAGAATGTGGAGGATGCGATACTCTAGGACTTCTGAGTCCCAGCCATCACTTCTTCCTTCTTGAAACTCTGAGCTAACACAGAAGAAGCCCAAGCTAGGCTGCCAGAGAGAATGGCCATAGGAAAAGAGGATGGAGAATAATTCATCACATGGAAAGAGAGGCCAAATGGAGGAGTGCAGGGTAGCAAGACATCCTACCCATGGCCACCATGTAACTAAAACACATGAGAGACCCCCAGTGAAGCCAGGAGAGAAATGACCCAGGTTGAGCCTGGGCTGACCCATGGTATTGTGAGATATTATAAAATGGTTACTGTTATAAGCTTCTACGTTTTGGGGTGAATATTTAATCATCAATAGCTAGTCAGAGAAGTACCTATTATTATCATTAGTGATGCACAGAATGATAAGGCCAACCATCAGGAGTTGCTATGTGTCAAGTACTGTCTAATAGACAATAAATTTTAAAAGAGAAAGAATAGTTATTATCAACATTCTTTAAATGGGGAAACAGGTGTTGAGAGGTGAGGTTCGTTACCTAAATTCACATAGTTAATAAATAATAGGAACGGGCTATGAACTCAAATTATTTTGAGTCTGCAATCTTTTTACATTTGCTTTATTCTTTCTAAAAATAATCTTTGTTATTATTTTTTTTGTTTTGTTTTTAGTCACAGTTAATATCCTTTTTCCCCAAGAGGGAAAACTAAGGCATAGGAAAATTAATGAGTACCAGAAAGTTAAAAAAAAAAAAAAAGTTGATAAATAAAAGTAGTAAAGGACACAATTGGAATTGAACCTAAAATTTTTATTCCAAATCATTTGATTGCTCTATTGAGTCATGACTATATTTTTATCCTCTATATCCCTATCCTAAACTCCTGCAGATCATTTCAGGCCATTTCATACTCTCCAGATCACCTCACAATTCTAATAAGTATTCTAATAAGTCAATTCTAATAAGTCAATTCTAATAAGTATTCACACTCAAGGGACCCTAGTACAGTAATTTTCATGTTTTTGGGACTCAGAACCCTTGATTCTGTTAAAAATTGTTGCAGATCCCAAAGAAATGTTGCTTGTGTCTGTAATAACTATTGATATATACAACTCCAGATAGTAAAACTGATAGATTTTAAATATTTATTAATTCACTTAAAAGTTACAAGTTAACATAAGAAATCTTTATCAAAAGTAACTAACTATATTCTCCAAAAAATAGTTAAAAGACTAGTATTTTACATTTTTTTGAAATCTCTTTAGTGTCTACATAATAGACAAATCTCATATCTGCTTCCACATTCAGTCTGTTACATTATCAACTGTCTTGTAGCCTCTGGAAAACTCTACTGCACGCTTGTGAGACAATACAATACATGAGGGTATGTTCGCATAAAAATAGTTTTGAATTCAGATTCCTTGAAAGGGTCTTGAGGAATCCTCACGAGGGACCCTGGAATACACTTTGAGAACCACTAGTTTAGAGCAACTTTGCCCAGCATATACCCTAGGGAGACTAATTGTTGCTATGTGAAAAGAAGTTGGAAAAACACAGGCATTTAACTAAAGTGAACAGATTCCTTCAATCTATGATCTTCTCGAAGCCTCTAACATGTTACTGTATATTTTAATTTCTAGGAAAAGACTTTAGTGTGTAGAATTCTCTAATTTACAGGACTATGGAACTCTCCTTCTACTAAACCCACCTTCCCTATATTTTTTTTTCTCAGAACACTACACTTGTAAGTGGATGCTTTATAGATATTTTAGGGAGCAAGTTATTTTGGTGGTACTAGTTTTTTTCTAGAAGATTCATCAACCAAGTTTTACTACATCCTCTAGGAAGTGAGAAGTTTTGGAGCTGGTGAGAAGAAACTGTGATCCAAAGATGATCAAGGTTTCTGAATGACTTACGCAGTCTGAGAACCCGCAGAATAGACCAGACTCTCCTAATCATACAACTGCTACCCAAGAGTGAAACCCTCTGGGTACTCAGAGGTCCAGGCCAGAATTTAGAGGCACATTTGCTCAGCATAAGCTAGTGGATAGAAACCAAAAGAAAAAAAAAAGAAAAAGAAAGAAAGAGCTCTGAATCTTATTAAATGAGCACAATAATAGACATCAACCTGGGAAGATTTTTGATTTGAACTAGAGAGCTCTAGCACGAGCATTTGGCCTGGCTTCGTTCTATACTTTAAAAAGTATGTGGCATGACTTATTGCCTCCCTTCTGCTGTGTATTGAAATACTGAAATTATCCACCTGTCATGGAGCTCCAGCTTAAAATCCTTAGTACTTTGATGACACAATTTTCATTGGACTTTGGCTTCTAAAAATTAAGTTGAAAAAAAAAATTGTGAGGAAACTATCTATTTTAAAGATGACTTCCTTTCCATTTACTAAGTCCCAGTAACTCTTTTTGATCCTTGGGACATAGTAGAAAACTAAATAAAAATATTTCCATCCTTTAAAGAGCTTAGAGCTTTCTACTTTGTAGGCGAAACTTTTCCTGAAGTACATGTTGCTACAAATTTTAGGAAATATTTATCAGTGATAATGTGTCTCTGGTCCATGGATAAGACCAAACAAGACTCAAAGACAAAATAAGTTTATTCACGTGAACAATTTTACAGATGAAAAGTATTATGAAAGAGACCTTGGAGATAAATAATTCCCAACAAATCCAAGTGAATTGCCCAAAGGTATCTAATCCCCAATATCTTACAGAATTCAGAACTTCTAATATGGAGCTCAGCATTCTTTATTGTCGATTTCCAAAAATATTTACTGTACGACTCTTTTGGGGGATAGTAAAATGTTACTTGTACTATTAAAGCATTGAATTGGTTAATTAAGTTATTGTATGGTGTCACAGTGCAATTCACAGCCTCTCTCTGCTAGTGACATGATCTTGGACAAAATGATACATTTTTAGGATCCTCAGTACTTCCATCGTTTTAATAGGGAGATAAACATTGATTTTTTTTTTTTCTGGCACCTTGGAATTACTCAATTAATGATAGCTGTGAATTAGCTGTTTCCTCTACTTTGCATTTCCATTTTATGTTTTATCCTTGAAAGTATTTTGTTTTCATAACAACTCTCAGTTGTAAAATAAAGCAATACCATCGTGGTCCTGCACGTCCTATCTCTGGCACTAATGATTATAAATAGATGTTTTATGGATGAGAGTTATTTTTAAGAGACAAGGGACCTAGACTCAGAAAAAGGCATTTCTGCCTCCATTTATTTCAATATTATTTTGTCATTGTCAACAACCACTACCAATCTGGGATAAAAGGAAAGGCTAAGAAAAGTTCTGAGAAATAATTTATTCACAAAGCAGTGGGTAACCCAAGGCAACCGGGAATTGTCTGCTGGCCTCAGGGAAGATTTTGTGCAGCTCCTTTGGGAATGTCAAAGACCCTTTGGTCACATGGCTTTTGCATATACTTCGGCTTTCTGTATCCCGATAAATTTGACCCTGGTCTTCTCTAGCATCCTGGAGCCGAACAGGGGAAGTCATCTTAGTACGATGTGGTTGTATCTTTTATACTGTTCATGAATTTCTCTTTGTTACTTTAGGTGATAACATTTTATTCCAAGTTAGTCAAAATAGCAATGCTAAGTCATATGCTCCAAATAGTTCATGACTCTATGTTAGAAAAAAGACTTTGGCTCTAAATACTTAGTTTCTATAAATAAGTTAGTTTGATCCTGGATGAATTCATTTTATTACTAGCGAGTGTTTTAAAGACATAAAATTAGAGTTTTCATAAGCTCACCTGTGTGTACATATCCACATACCTGTTTTCCTACCTGTAGTTACCTAGGAAGGCTCTAACTACTTTACAACGATGAGATCATTGCTAGAACAGTAGGACGGTGATTAAAAGTACAAGTTCTAGAGACCAGCTGTCTAGGTTCAAACCCCAGTTACATTATCTTACCAGATGTGTGATCTCTATCAACTTACTTGATCTTTTCTGGGCCTCAGTTTCCTTATCTGTAGAATAGGAATAATAATTGTCCTCGGTTTTAACATTGTGGTGAGGAGGAAATGAGCCTAGATCTTAGAAAGCTCTCAATATGTGTTAACTATCAGTATTACTATCATCATCATTATTATCGTTATTACTATTTGAAAAACACATTTAGTCAGAGAGAAAAGAAGTAGGCATTTGTAAAAGATACCTTTTTTTTTAGCTGTTTTAATTAATACTGTTATTCCTTATCTCTTTAAACCTTAAAAGGTAGGGGTCTGTAAGATTCAGTCTCAGACGACTGTGGAAGTTAAAGGAACACATAGCTCAGCAAAAATAAAAAACATAAAAACACAAAAAACATAAACATAAGAAACAAATTGCAAAATATTATCAAAGATTTACTTTCATTTAAAAAAGTATGGGAAAAAGACCCAAATATGTTACCTAAGGAGATATATAATGTTTCCCCTTTTAAAAATTCACTTTCATCACACACCATCATGACTCTGGAACACCTTATTCCCAGTGACCTCATCTTCCTTCTCAGGACCAAGCCCCACATTGCATTTTTCTCCTAGTATCCATTCCCCTTTCTGTAGATCTGCTTTGCTTCTTAACATCAAGAAACAAAGCTATTTCTCGTGACAGGTGGGGACAGTGATGAACACTGATGTGGAAAGAGCTCCATTCACTTTGGCAACTGCAGGAAACACACCGATATTAACAATTTTTGTCCAGTCACCTCTGGTTTATCCTGTTATTGCATCCGTGGAGTAAATTTTATTACCACTATTTTATTGATGAGGAATTTGAAATTCCCCCTAAATCGTATGTCTTTTAAATCCAAGTCTGTATAATTTTCAAATTTTATGTTTTTCTCACTGAATCATTTCATACTATGGTTACATATTTTGGATATGTGACAACTATACTGGATACATATTTTGAGATAGGAAAATTTACACAAAAAAAATGTCTTCAGAGAGAAGACGTAGTCCCACTTGGCAGTGTACAATTGTTTGATGTACAATTCTACTGGAAGCAAGCTCAGCCCTCAGCTGAGGTCCCTGGCAACTCATTCCTTCTCTGCCTTCTTAGGCTTCCATATCCGTGGACTTGGACAAAGGTTCATTGTCTTGGTTTATCCATGACAATGTCCCATCATATTTAGGTTCCTTATGGTCATATGCCCTCCTTCTCTATTTGCAATTTAGACTTTATATTTCTGTGGCAAGCACTGTTGGCTTCATATCTGACATTCACTCTTCATTTTCAAAGGCGTCTAGGCCAACAATGTGCCCACTAAAACTTATACTTATCGCTTTAGGATACAGCAACTAGAAGACAGTCCGAGGTGAGTGTATGGAGTGCTGCTGATGTGCTGTGTCTTGATCTGGACACAGACTAAATTGGTACATTCCATTTGTGAAAATTTATCCAACTGTACATTTTTAATACACATATCTTTTGGTATGTGAATTATTCTTCAATATAAGGTGAAAATAAAAGAACAAAATGAACAATTACAACAACAACAACAAAAATTACTTATACCTAAGACTTCTTACAGCTAATGATGTTCATGTGATCAAGTTCTGGATATTAAGATATAAGCAGAATTCTACTGGATGGGACTTGTGTTAAGACTTGTTTTCCGATAGAAGGAGAAGACCAATGTTGACTGTGACCTTGCCTTTTATCCTTCTCCATTCCCTTTTGTCATTCTTGGGACTTAGGTATGGAGCTAGAGATAGGTCATATTTCTTGTAATCATACGAATAAAAGCAACCAGCTAACACGTAAAGTGGGAAATAGAAGGAGCCTAGGCCTCGATTCCTAGAGCGATGGCATTTGTCCTGGACCGTGACTTCTAAACCTCATGTGATTTGAGAAAAATATATCCTTTCATATTTATGACACAAAACTGTCCTTCCTTCCTTCCTTCCTTCCTTCCTTCCTTCCTTCTTCTTCCTTCCTTCCTTCCTTTCCTTCTTCCTTCTTCCTTCCTTCCTTCCTTTTCCTTCCTTCTTCTTTTCCTTCCTTCCTTCCTTCTTCCTTCCTTCCTTCCTTCCTTTTCTTCCTTCCTTCCTTCCCTTTCATTCCTGACTTTATAACCTTTCCTGAGAAATTCACTCTGGGTCAGATTTATTTGAGTGAAACCTCATTACTATTATGGCCAAACTACACAAAGTTAAAAAGTTTCATAGATAAGACTAGAGAAATCAACCACTTCCACCTTGTTGGGCATGTCTGGAGGGTTTTCGTTCCTTGCTGGGAATTACTAGTTACTCGCATTGGTAATATTACAATGAAATTTTCAGATTTTGTCTTTCTGCTACTCTTTATCTACTTTCCAGCACAATTTCATGTCTAACAAATTGAAAATTATCTTTTAAAAAGAGCCAAAAGTAAGGTAAATATACTCCACTGGTTGGTTAAAAACAATGGGAATGAAGAGAGAGACTGAATAGCCTGTATGTCTCATAAATTGAATATAATTCTTAAGGAGGACTTCATTTGCTCTAAGCTGAACAGCTCAGCCATACCCAGTAGATATTCTCCTAAGAAAAGTCATTTGCAAGGTAGCATTCATTTCTGCATATAAATTTTGGTTCTAATAAAAAAAAAATGTGTTCTTTCAATTGTACAGGCCCCAAACCTTGAAGTCAGACTTACTGTCTCTGTTTCTGTCCACAGTTCACATCCAACCCACCAAAATCTGTCCTGTTTACCATCAAATACACATCAAAATACATGCACACTCTGTGCGCTTCTCCACCATTGTCTGCTCCAAATCCATCAGGTTTTTTTTTTTTTTTTTTTTTACAAAAGATCACAGTCATCTCTTTCTCCCAACTCCCACTCTGGAGCTTGACTCCTGATTCTCCTCCATTCCACAAGCAGAAATCAGGTCACACCTCTGCTCCAGCCATTCCTATGCTTTCTCATCTCACTATAATACGATGATGCATGGGCTTTATTTTGACATAAACCTCTTTAACGACCTGGCCTGTGGCTAAAAATTTACATCCTACCATTTTTCTATCAGGATGTGCTTTTGACTCA
Organism: Pteropus medius; assembly: GCF_902729225.1. Classification (NCBI taxonomy): domain Eukaryota; kingdom Metazoa; phylum Chordata; class Mammalia; order Chiroptera; family Pteropodidae; genus Pteropus; species Pteropus medius. Next base: position 4,920,828 of record NW_024349804.1, on the reverse strand, counting down.
GGGACTTTGCACTTGCTGTGTCCTCTGCCTGAAACACTCTTACCTCAAGTGACATCTTGATCTTCTCTTTAGCTTAGAGCTTGGATCATATGTTCGCATACCACACAGCCCTATAGCGAGTGCCCCATCTAAAACAACTAACCACCCTTCTCGCTTCTTTCTTTATCCCCTTAGTCAGCTGGCATTTTTGTCATAATATACATCATGGGAATTAGCATATTTTAATTTAGCTAATTATTTTGTCTCAACTGTAAAGTCCACGAGAGCAGTTATCTTGCAATATTTTATTCGCCAAAAAATGAGGTGAATAAATAATTATCAATAATTTAATGAACAAACAATATAAATTCTATTTTATCTTTGGACATATGTTCGATTACTGGAACAAAAATTAAGGGAAGAAGAGAAAGAAAACAGAGAAATCTGCTTCCTTGGAATTCTTGGCGTAAGAGCCTCTAACAATTCTGTCGGATACCCAATGCTAGCAATGCACTTACTTAGGGCGCCATTCATCATGGCTGGTATTCCACATGCAGTGAGAGGAGGAAGCCAGCCAGTCCAGCTGACAAACCACACTCCCTGCACTGACCCTCTGTGATGCCTTATATCACTCCCGAGTATCCCAGCCCACAAATGATAGACCCTTAATTTCAGTCGGGTGACACAGGACAGGTAGAGAAGCTGTTATGCTGCTTCAAAAGATAAAGGATTGCCTTGAGTCTTTTGGTTTAAAATTTATGGTTATGAATCTAATAAATCATCAGAGATAAATGTGGTTTGTTTTTCTCTCTCTGTTGCCAAAGATTACTTCCCTCCAGACTGCCATAAACGTCTTCAGGTTGTACCATCTTATCACTGCAAGAATGATCTAGAAGTATGTGAAAGACTCATTTAAATCGCATTCTAGCATCCCCATATTCCTTTGGCTCCTCCTCATGATCATGCTTCTTTTTTTTCTATCCCTGACATAAAGCATAAATAGATACACAGAGGCAGACACTTTTATTTTTAATATTTTGGTAGTTTTGAACATGCTTTGCATGAGCAGTTTCAATTGTGAACTCTGACCTGCTTATCCAAGCAATGCATTCCAGGTTTCAGCAACAGGGCTTTTTAATGAAACCATCATCCTAGGAAAGCAAGTGATGGTGCTTTATTTAAACTTATCTAATTCTTAAAAGGTTACATAAATAACCTAAGACACAATCACATTCAATCCTGTTTTTCTTTCTTCAACTGAACTTTTTTTTTTTTTCGCTATTTTTCCTTTGCATGTGGGGGTCATATCATTAGGAGATCCATGGGATTAAAACAGAAAAATTGGAAAGGAGCCAAGCTTATTGAGTTACCATTCCAGTTTTCTACCCACTCAGAGCAAACCATTGAAAACATCATTTTATAATGACTATTTGATCTTATAAGCTAAAAATTATTTGAATGCTTGATTTTTTAATCATAAAACTCTAGTTAGTCCACAGACTCATTTGATGTGCCAATAGATGTTGAGAAAGTGTCCACCTTTTCTAATAATAGAACATCAATAATTTAATTTCATTTACCTGGGTCAGTGATGCTTGAACATTGGAAAATTCAAGATATATATTAAAAATAACTAAGCTCTGAAAAAGGAAGCCAGACCTATAAGCCACTGTAGGTATTTTTCTCACTTCGCTCTTCTTACAGTATTTCTACAAAGAAGATTCATTACACCCAGTTTACAGATGAGGAAACTAAACTTCAGACAAGTGAGCTGAGTTTTTTTCAATGGTACCCAACAGGCATGTGGGAAAGCTAGTGCTAAAATATGTGTCTGACTCCCAAGAAGACACGAGAAGTTCTATGAAGATTCTGACATGGAATTCCAGTTATTTTATGATGTCCGTCTGAGTCTATGAGATCCAGGGATCAGTCTAAAATATCTTGGTAGAAAAAGTAAAACTTGAAATGAATTTTGAAATGCATTCAAACAAAGATAAGAAAATATAAAGGTAGAAGGGGGACAAATATTCTTGTGAGGGAAAGGAAGTGTATTATTGAGTAGACAAAACCGAGATCAATTAGAGCTGTAATTTTGTGACAGCCGAGCTCATGACTGGAGAGATAGTTGGGGTTATGAAGTGAAGAATTCTGGTCAATCATATATATTCTCATGTATTCTCTTATGCAGGCTTATGCAGATATAGGTGAGACTTCAAAGATTTGGTATAAGAGATGACATGGGTAAAGCAGTGGATTAGGATTATTTATCTGACAGTAGAGTATGGGGAAAATAGAGAGAAAAGTACAATTAGAAACCTGCCACAACAGACTAGACCAGATGGCTGTAGTTACACTACTTTGTGAAGAATGTCTATACAATCATGAACAGAATATTTTGAATATCACATAAAGGGAATATTGTGTGACCTGAAGTTTTTGTTGCTATGGATGCATCTCTCTCTCCCTCCCCACTCTTTCCCTCCTTCTTTTCTTTTTTTCTTTTCTTTTCTTTTCTTTTTTCCTTCCTTTCTTCTTTCCTTCCTTCCTTCCTTTTCTTTCTTATTTTTACTCTTGAGTGAGTACCTCCTCCATTCTCAGCAGTTTGGATTCCGTAGTAGACAGATATAGTCTTTGACCTCAAAGAGCTTACTTAAAGTCTAGTAAGAGGGACCAACAAGTCACCAGTTTCAATACGATGCGTTTATCACTATCAAGATGGCAAGTGCAGGCTGCCGTCGGATCAAGCAGGGATTCATCCCAGTTGCAGTTTTCATCCACAGGTTATTTAGGACTGTTCCGAACGAGATTTGTTTGATTTGATTTTAATTTCTAAGTGCTCGGTGAATGAATAATTATGTGAATAAATGAAATGCCAATGAGAAAACAAAAACAGAGATCCAATCACACTGGATGAGCAAAAACACTCCAGAAGTTAGGTGACAACTTTGGAGAACAGAATGGGCCTGAGCAGGGTCTGTAAAAATCCTTTCTGCTTCCAAACAGCAGTTCTGGAAAGGTCCCTAGTAATATTTGGACAACCAAGAGTCATAATTGTAATTTAGAAGCAAAAGTCATTATTGAAGGGTATGAATTCTAGGAGGCAGTTTTCATGGTGGATTAAAATGTTTTGATAATGAAATAGGTATTTCAAAATAAATTAATACTTGAAGCAACTCAGATTTGACAGTTAAAGTTGTAATGGAAAAAAATGTAAAAGTCTGCACCTATATTTGTCTTAGGATGAATAGATTAGTTTGTTAGGAGCAAAGGAATTCTTACAGAATGAGTTTAAAATAAAATAAAAGGTAGCATATCATCTGGCAGAAAACAAAACAAAAGCCATACCTAATAAGGATATCAGAAATCTCACCATGATTATAGTGATATTCTAGATGATCTTGAGAATTAGGTAATATTAACTAACATCTGTGGTTTCCTATTGTTCTCCTGTGGTGCTTCTCATTTTCTCTCTGGCCAGTAAACCTATTCACCAGCCTCTCTGCCTTCCCTCCCTACTCTCTCTTTTACATATCTGTTAACATTTGCATGGAAAAAGCTGAGCGAAATGGTTAAATGCATGACCATAGTGACTTTCCCTTTTCGTCTCTTCCTGCTGAAGTTTCTTTATTCATTAATAACATATTGCCTACTTTCTAGAGTGGTTTTGAGAATGAAGATGATGATGTATATGAGGGCTCAACTCAGGGCTCAACATATGGGAAGAAATCAATCATGTTTTTTTTTGTTTTTGTTTTTTTATCATTATGTACTAAGCACTTAGAATCAATTCCTCAATTTAATGTCCCATGTATTCTCTCAGATGTGTTAAAGAATAATAGTAAACCTCTTCCATCTACAAAACTGCACCTCAGTGCTATGTTTATGCATTCAAGTTA